>NW_013952998.1:162833-166705 GCF_001266775.1 Austrofundulus limnaeus | reverse complement strand
AACACAAAAAATTATTGTACATATTCAGCTTTTAGGATCAGGTAATAATTTGAGCTCGCACAACAAAAAGCCAGTGATTCCTGCTCAACAACTAGAAAGTGAGTGCAAAGCACTACTTGTTGCTACATAAATCTTCTTGTGCTGATCTTTGAAAAGCTACCTCCTGTGTCTGCCTTCTGGCAACACATTCTCATGTGAAGCAACTAAAAATAGAGCAGCATGACTGAAAAAAAAAAAAAAAGAAATTCAGGAGTTGAGACATGCCCTTCACAACGTTCGAGGCCATTTCTGAAAAAGTCAGATGCACCTGTAGGGTGGAAACTTCCACTGARAAGTTTGACTGCAGACATTGTTGCTGCAAACAGAAAACAGAAAGAAATCCAACCTGAATACACTTCTGCTAAGTTTACACTGTTCTGTGTAGCATAAGCATGAAATTATTATTATTATCTACTTCTGTGTGGATTTAGAACTGCGTAAGCAAGAATGAAAGCATCAGATAACAAAATTTATGAGATGAATCATAAGGGAAAAAAACAGAAAAACAGAGCACAATATGTTTAAAGATAATACAGCTAAATATGTTCACCAAAAAGCAAAAAAAACTGCACTAAAATCAAAATCTTTTGCTTGAATATCATGAGCATATTCACTGATGAGCTTCACCACTAGATGGCACTGCAGTCCACACAATGCTCCTTTATGTCTGTTGTGAGCTTCAAGTATATTTTTAAACTTTTTAATATAAAACCTTGTTTGAGTCCATGTATGTTTTTAGTTTGTCAGTCTGTTAGTAAAATATCCAATGAAACACTAAATGGACTTCAATAATCCTCTCAGAAGAAATSCACTGGATATTTATTTACAACTAATTACCTTAAAGGCAAGTATTATGTATTTTCCAGGCACATAGTTCAATTCTATACMCACAATTAAATAACAATATTACCTTTAGTTGTAGTGAAAATGATATATATTTATAAGTAAATAAGACTTTGCATTATAGTCTATTTAAAGACCTTGAAATTGGCCTCTGTCTCTTTAAGAACCTCATACCATTTCACACATTCCCACTTCAGAAAGCTTTTTTTAAAATGCTTCTAGGGAGGGGATGCCCTGCAGGGTGGGATTCCAGCTGCAGACTTAGCTACAGGGAGGAGCTTTGCACAAATAGGAGGTGCTTTGTACCAGCAATTGTTTAGGCAGCTCCACATGGCCACAGGAGGTTCAAGGATTTCTCTAACATGCATGAATGAGTCAAAGAAACACTGGTTATGTTTTTGATGAGGGAATGACAGTATAACAAGATATAAATCTCAAAAAAGTGGATTTTGCCTAAAATGACTATAGCTTATCTAACTTTACAGATTTTGGGCTATAATTTGATGTCCCAAAAGTAATTTACAATGTTAAGTGATACATACTGAACAAGACCTTTGTCTAAAATGTAGGCCTTATTTGTTGGTTAGTCTAAAATCGTATATATTGATGCAGTGCAACAGATCTTATTAGATATTGTGATTTAATATAGTGGATCCAAATATACTGTATATTTGGGAGCAATCAGYGCACGTTTATACAGTAACATTCCTGGAGATTCCATGTTAAAAAATTAGACCATGAAGGATGAACATTTTTTGTACAGTTACAACTGTTAATTCATGTCAACTTTTACATTCAATTTTAGTTTTTCTAAAAATATTTTAACAAAACTGTAGAATTTCTTGCGCATTTTAACCTCTTAAACAACCAATTTTTGACTCTGCTATTGTTTTCTTAAAAAGCATCTGTGTGTCTTTGTGTTCTGTCTCTAAGAGTTCTAAAATGTTCTTTTTTTTTACATTATAATGAAAATATGTTTCATGTAAAAGTCTCAGACTTTCAACCTTCGATTCACAAAAGCACACTAAACATGTTTCCACATGTAAACATTTGTGCTTGTGGCACATGAACAAATTGTATCGGATAAGAGAACTGTCAGAATCATTGTATGTGTAAGAGTCTAAATTTGTACATGTAAGTCTATAAACGTACATAAATTTGTTACAACTGTGCCACATTACAAGTATGAACCAAATTTACAATTACAATTCGAATTTACAAGTACAATTCTTTTACCTTTCAAAATAACAGACATTATGCATGGAACACTGAAAAGATCGATTGCAAACAGTAACTAAGCCAGACCACTAGGGGGACATGACCACTGCCTTGTTTGGGACCAGATGAACTCTTTATAAACACAATTTGCTGAAGGGAAAAGCATTTGGAGGTTATTCAGTTTGTCATTCATGTCATGTAGTACAACAATAAAGTGTACAGTGGATTTATGATGAAATGCAATTATATTTAATTTTTACTTTAACACTGTCTGATTTCATTTTTAAAATATTTTATTCAATTTCTTAAACAGAATCCTGCTTTTACGAGTCTTTTTTGAACATTTATTTTATTTTTCTATATTCTTGTTTTTCTTTTACACTTTGCCAAAATGTTTTGTTTGTGTAAAGCATTGATTTGTCTTGTTGCTGAAATGTTTTATATAAAGCTGTCTTGCCTCTGGTCAGCAGCACAATAATTAATATACAGTGGAGTGATGATGAAATGTTCCAAATTATTTATAGACCATATTTTTAAGTAACTTCTCTTTAACTACAATGCCCAGGTGCGGCCTGGTATGGTCATACTGGTGAGGTATCTAGCCGAGCTCGTATTCAACGTTTACTGCAGCATCCAGGTGAGTTTCAGGGGGCTTTCTGAAGCCCCCAGGCCGGCTTTATGAGCGCTTTTTCGGCTTTGGTGCTCCAGGAGGCCCGCTGGCTGCCCCCCACACCCCCCTGGATGGTCAGCCAGCTGCTGGAGGGGATTTTTAAGCGTTTTTAGCTGTTTTTGGTCATTTCACTACACCGCAGCTGCTGGCCTTCAGAACCCGGTTCCACCTGCCTGGATCTCTTCATTTTATTCCCCCAGAAAAGGGGAACCAGACCTGGGGTGATTTTTATCCATTTTTAGGTGTTTTTGCAAAAATATCAGAGGAGGGGTTTTTGGCAGCAGCGGTCCATAAAACCCAGTGCTGAGTGTCTGGGACCGGTTCCACCTGACCAGATCTGTTCCTTAGGTGACCTGGAACAGATCCATCAGGTGGGTTTCTCAATTTTTTGCATTATTGCAGAAATATTAAAGGTGGGGTTTTTCAGCAGCAGCGGTCAATAAAACCCGGTGCTGAGCGTCTGGGACCGGTTCCACCTGACTGGATCTGTTCCTTTTAATGCCTGGAAGATATCCATCAGGTGGGTTTCCCCATTTTTTGCATTATTGCAGAATTATTACGCCCCAAAGGCGCAGGCAGGCAGGGGCCTAAAAAACCCGCTTCTGAGCGTCTGGGACGGGTTTCACCTGACCAAATCTGTTCCTTTTAATGCCTGGCAGAGATCCATCAGGTGGGTTTCTGAATTTTTTGCATTTTTTCAGAATTATTGCACCCCAAAGGCGCAGGCAGGCAGGGGCTGAAAACCTCCGCTTCTGAGCGCCTGGGACCGGTTCCACCTGACCTGGATCTCTTATTCCCCTGCATCAGCACCAGCAGCCCTGTGCAGAAATTCAGCCGTTTCACCCGCCGGAGCTCGCTCGCCGACATTTGACTGCTTATATCTCCACGAGGGAGACCTGGTCTCGGGTCTGGATCAAAGGTTTTTGCTTGTTTTTTTTGCTCTTATCTCTGCGGGGCAATTTCATAGAGACTTCATTTAACTTTTAGATTGTAGCTGAGATCTGGGCCTTTCCACTGATGTGAGCCATGCCCAGGGGCCCCGCGCTTAAGTTGGGGAGGGGAGCCAAAAACTGCCCGCTCGGGAGTCTGGATCCAACTAATT
>NW_013952998.1:160109-162823 GCF_001266775.1 Austrofundulus limnaeus | reverse complement strand
GCTTAGCTCCCTGGGGGAAAGTGCCCCGGACTGGGGGACCCTACCAACTTGTAGCTGAGATCCAGACCTTTCCAACGGTGTACACCATGCCCGGGTGCACCACTCCTAGGCCCGGTTAGGCTGCTAACAAGGCCCGGTCTTGGGTCTGGATCTATGGTTTTTGCACTAAGTCCACTTTCTTTTTTTGCACTAAGTCCAAACCTCCAGCCTCACCTCTTATACAGACTCACCTAAGGTGCACCTGCTCCGGACTGGACACAAGACCCAGGCCCCTTATCGGCCTAGTTCTTAGTCCACTTTACTTTTTGCACTAAGTTCAAACCTCCAGCCTCCTCACCCACCCTCACCTCTTGTACAAGCCCACCTAAGGTGCACCTGCTCCTGACTCCACCCCAGTCCCCACTCACCTTGGCCCGGCTCCGGCGGCGATCATCTCACAAACGATGCTAGGATCAGGCAAACTTTTCAACAGATGAAATATATTTAATTAATCTTATTGTAATTTTGGCAAAATATTATATCCACAAAATGAAATGGAGTGAAAAAAGCCCCACATGGAATAAGTTTTAAGAGTCTGATTTAAAAATATACACTGCCTCTATTGAAAAACTCACTTTAAATAATCAGAAACTTGAAATAAGAACAATTTTTAAAAATTTTAATATCTCATAACCAAACCCCTTTGTGATATTTTGTTTATATTCATGTTACATATTTGTTGCTTATGTATTTTTGTAACAGTTTATTTTCTATTATAATTTTGTACATCTGTCAAATTTAAAGTAAAAGATTAAAAAAATAACTAGCAGACACTGCGCAGAACATCTACGTCATTCAAAGCTCCTCCTTCTGTTTGCCGATTGGCCCAGGTAAAATAAACTACAAGCAGACACTGCACAGAAACTTGACGTCCTCTTCTCTGATTGGCCCGGCTAAAAATTTGCCAGCGAAATCCTTGTTAATGGGAGAAGTCCCAGACGGAGCAGAGAAGAGAAACTAGTATGTATAACAACCCATGAGTACTTCATTAAAACTCTTGAATGAAAACTAAGGACCTGTAAATCAAAAAATATTCAAATACTGTATGTCCTATGGAATAATTACCGTTCTGTTTCCAGTTAGTTGCACTTTACAAAATTACAAGGTCCATAAGGGACTCACACACTGTAATGTTTTCTTGTCAGAAGTATTTCACAACTTGTTTTTTATTTGTACTTCCTTTAGAATGGACGTAAACATACAGATGGGCAGCTATGACTCAGGAGGCAGGGTGGTTCGATTCCTGGCCTCTCCTCTTGTCCACATGTCTGGTGGTCTTTGGCAAGGCACTGAACCCTTAGTTACCCCTGATGTTGTGCATCAGAGTGTGAATGTGCTGATGCCTCTGGTGAGCTGGTTGGCACCTTGCATGTTAGTGTATACACACATCTTGTATGTTGTGCTGATGTCACACAGTGGAAACTTGTTTTTTGACCATGTGATGATGTATATGTGTTTTGGCTTGTCTCTTCTGTGCATGTTTTAATCCACTGTGGACTCTCTGGAAATGGACAAATTGTTTGGTGACAGTCATCTGTGAAGTGTGGACGTGCCACACACCTGCTGGAAAAACAGAAGACAGAAAAGTCTGTGGAGGACTCAGATTGAAAGAAAGAAAGAAAAAATGACAAACACGCAAGAGCCAGGTGGGAGAAGAGCAGATTGTTAGACCAAGGTGAAGGCGCGGCGTTGTGGTCCCAGTCCTGCAGTAGAAACGGCGATCAGTGGAAAGACAACTCGACAGATTGACAGCGGGGCAGAGTTGAACCTCTGCCCGCATCTGACCGTGAGGACCACGGCAGGGCTGCGGTGTGGTGGAACCATTGACTGATGGACTGGCAGGTATCAAACTGCTTAAGAGACCTTTAATAGAAAACCATAAAGGACCATCTGACCTTGGACGTATGGATATGTACACAACTTCTGCTAGCAAGGGCAACATTTGAGTCTTAAACAGCACACTGCATTAACATGTAAAAATGTTCCACACACAAATAATGTAAGTTTAAGATGATTTTATTAACACAGTTCACAAACGTTTCACAAATTCTGGCCAAAACTTTTTCAAGTTTTCGATGTGTGTTTTCACACTTTGCCTCGCCTCCTCGCTTAAACCAGACTCCATTTGGCGACCCATCAGCTGCGTCTCACTGACGGAAAAATAAGTAGAAAAGTAAAAATTAATCATTAAAGACATTTACACCAATACACGATAAGAAATAATCATTAAACATACATACAAACATGCAGGTGAATGCTGTTCTTTGGCTCTCCTCAGGTGTTTAACTTACCTGAAATCACACTGCACTCCAGATTTATGTATTTGCGTGGCTCTTTCAGGGGATACAGTATGGACAGCAGCAAGAGCACGGAGTGTTGTTGCCCGTGTCATGAAGAGAACAAAAAAACAACCTTCAATTAGACATTATTGTCTATCATGTTGCAGGTACCCAGAAACAGACCATGATTTAAAGAAAGACAATAGTAACAATACAAAGTATGTCAAGCAGGGTTCCCACACTGTAGTTAACATTAAATTCAAGGACCTTCTGTAGCAAAATTGTCCTAATACTCTCACTGATTATGTTAAGAAAAGGTTTTTTAATACAATAAAGAGTTGGACATAACTAGATGTGTCCATGCTGCATACATTAGAGATGTACTGTACATTACTG
>NW_013952998.1:152722-157072 GCF_001266775.1 Austrofundulus limnaeus | reverse complement strand
CCACTAACGTCACTGCTGTTCAGTGTTGCTGAGCTCAATTGTTATGAAAAGCCTTGAATGGCTGCGTTCATTCCCTCCCTTCAACAGAAAACGTTCAGAAGCATAACCAGAGCAGAGAAGCATTACAGCTAACCCCACCCCCACCCATTTAGCTTAAGACAAATTCATGCCCCTCCTCCAGGCAGAAGGTTGTGCAAACTCAAAGCCCAGAGAAAAAGGCTGAGGATGATTTTTTTCTTGAGGCAAGTTGCCCAGTAACCTGTGTTACGACAGAATTGTAGGTGCATATCAAGACAATTTATCTTCAAAGTGAAGCAAAGTGAAGGACAGGGTCTGGTTTAAACCAGGCAATTTATTTCACAGCGGCTGTTTGAAATGACCCATCTCCTCACTGTCGTGCTGCAGATTTCTACTCATGTTGCCTGTCACATCCCCCAGAATCCAGCCTTCTGATTGGCTGAGGCTGTTTCTGTGTAGACAAGCCTCTCACTCTGCCATGTCAAACCATATGCAGCTCAGTCTACAGCCCAACTGTGGGTTAGTCACTGGCTTACCTACAGCAGATAGACATCACAGGTTTATACAAACATCTCTAATTCAGCCAATATTCAACCTAATTAGCTAAAAATTGTTACACTAGTAGCTAATGGTCAGTTCTATCWCAAATTGTAGACAAAATCCAAAAACCAAGCTGGCCGCTATACCTAAGTTCTAATTACTCTAATGCAGCCAATTTGGCTGTAAATCACACAAGCATGATCCGATTTGCTCCAAACTTGAGATCTATGATCTTTGATAACCTCTGAAGAGGCCTATAGGATTACAATGTAGTTTGACTCAACAGCGCCACCTACATTAMATAAAACTTGAAGCTCACTGATACATCATTCAATCTGCACCGAATTTGGTGTGTCATCAGTGACCACTGCTTGCAAAAGCAAGACAACTCAAGAAACMAAATGACATGTCGGCCATTTTTATTTTCTGAATTTTGTGGTTTTCTCGCCGTTTGCATACATACATTTGGCTCTAAATCCCACATGCATGATCCAATTTGCTCCAAACTGGAAATCTATGATGTTTGATAACCTCTGAAGAGGACTTCAGGATTACATTGGAGTTTGAGTCACCAGCGCCACCTAGAATAAACAATGATARCTCACTGATACCTCATCCAATCTGCAATGAATTTGGTGTGTCATCAGTGACCATTGTTTGCAAAATCAAGACAACTCAAGACATAAAATGACATGTCGGCCATTTTGAATTTAAGGTTTTTGTAGTTCTCTGCCTTCCTACGCCACTTTCACATGGTTTTGGGTGGTTTCGACTGATTTTCYGCCCTCCTATGCCCCTTTCTTATGGGTTTTGACGGTTTTAAGTGGTTTTTGGCCCTCCTAGACCCCTTTTGCATGGTTTTTGATGYTTTTTGTTGGTTTTGACTGGTATTTGGTCCTCCTAGACTCCTTTCAGATGGTTTTCAGTGGTTTTCTGCCTTCCTACTCCCCTTTCACATAGTTTTTGGTGGTTTGCAGTGGTTTTACGCCCTTCTAGGCTCCTTTCACTTACTTTTTGATGGATTTTGGTGATCTTTACTGGTTTTTGGCCCTCTTACACCCCTTTCACATGGTTTCTGATGGTTTTTAGTGATTTTGGCTAGTATTCCGCCCTCCTAGACCCATTTCACATGGTTTTTGATGGTTTTTGGTGGTTTACAGTACTTTGCAACCCTCCTAGCCCGTTTCACATATGTTTTGATGGTTTTTCGTGATTTTTGCTAGTTTTTGGACCTCTTAGGTCCCTTTCACATATTTTTTGATGGTTTTTCGTGATTTTTGCTAGTTTTTGTACCTCTTAGGCCCCTTTCACATGTTTTTTGGTGGTTGTTAGTAGTTTTCAGCTATTTGCTGCAATTCTAATAAATGTTCAGCTGTTACTAGCTAAAGTTTGCTTTTTTAGTCTAAATTCACAATNAGTACAGACAGTAGCTGAACTTCCATCACCCAACTTCTTTCAGCTTCACCCATTCTTCATTTGGAAACCTGAAAATGAAATTATGTCCAGGCTGAAAAACAACTACAATCTACCATGTCTTCATGGCTGTTCTAAACCACAAGTTGTTTCTGCTGGTGTGGGCCATCCTCGGGTGATAGTTGGGACTAGTGGTCAATATTTCATCCTGTCCTCCAGGCTTTGCTGCAAGTCTTGTCGATGGAACTGGTTTGCTGATAGTCTTCGCTGGCTGGAGAAGCTGCCCAGAAGATTCACCAACCTCCTGCCTGCATTTCTTACTTACAAGAAGGCCATCTGTAAGTCAGTCATGGATGAGCTGAGACGCACTGGAAAGTAACCCACAGATATGGCTAACCAAGTGCATGAGCTCATGCATCTTAAATATGAACGAGCTCATTTAGCATATCTAGTCCACTGAGAGCATCTGGGATGCAGAGGCTGGGGTGCATGGACAGAGGACCATGGGGCAGTTCATCAGGAAAAGCAACACACCRTACCCATTCAGCTCCTATGAAGATCCAAATGGCTGGTGCGGTATCTCTGTGTCTGGCTTCTACCTCACAGACTGTTTGCTCGAGGAGTACAGACGTCAAGAGCCAGCTTTGTCAAGACTTCTCCAAGGCACGTTTGGGCAGGTCTTCAGKTCTGATCACACCAGAAAGGTAGCACGAAAGGTCACTCTTGCATCTGGGATCATGTCCAGCTATGCAATTATGAACGAGCACTGGTTAGTCGTCTCCTGGGTGATGGTTCAGTCCGAGAGCAACAGATCCTTGGAACCAATGTACCGGGGAATGGCCAAGAGGTACGAAGACGCTGGAGTGGAGAAGGCAGGCTTCCACTGGGTGGACAGGTAAGAACAGCCATCCACAGCTTTCACTGTTTTTTAAACTGCTACAAATTCTGTTGTTCACATGTGAGACATGATCAAGTACCCAATGACACAAAAACAAAGCACAACAAAAACTTTAATATTTAGTTTTTATTTTTATCATATATCATAATCTTGGAGTGAAATAATAAAACATGATGAAATTTTAGGTTAAGCAAAAGTGGTCACAGATTCTTGACCTGAGAAGAATGTGGGACTTTAGAGGATRAGTTATTTTTCCAAGACATTGTATAATACACATTTTTTATAGGAAAATTATTTAATAATCAACAGAAACACGAGTAAATATCTTTGCTTGTCTTCTTTTTAGGGATTGCTGTGCTTCCTTTTAAGATCACAGACTCCATCCCTGGTGAGCATCTAAACTGGGATGCCTGGAAAACAACCCCTTCCACCATAGCTGCGGCCACTTCAGGACCTCTGACTAACACCTGTCCCTCAAGGTCAAGCTACAATCCAGACATTGTTGTGAAGCTGGACTTGTTCCACTGTATGCAGTGCTTTTCCAGGGAATTCACAAGTGAACATCACCCTCTTTTCAGCACCTTCTGCCAGCTCCTTTCGGCTGCTTTCTCTGTAGTGGATCAGGAAGATCTGAAGAAGCTCAAGGAGGCTTATGAGTTCTGTGGTATCGTGCCAGCCAATCCAACAAAACAACATATCCGGGAGCATTGCAGGACCAGGATACCACACCCCACAGAGCTACTGGACAGAGTGGAGAAAGTGCTGAAACATTTTTACCTGGCCAAGGATCCCAACGACAYCCCTCTGTTTAAGCCATCCATGCTGAAGACGTGGCACATCCAAAAAGTACATATTCTCCATGCATTCTGAGGGCATCATGTACAGGCATGGTGGAATGCTTCAGCTGAACCATGTGCCTGGGGAAGGTGCAAAGGTCCCTATTTGGATACCCGTCAGAGGGACATCACAGCAGGAGGGTTATCATTTCCATCAGGCCCAGTGGATAACTGGAAATCTGGTCTCCACTGAGCTGTTCCAAGCACAGGGCATGATAGGAGTTGTGCGTTGGAACTACCAAAGACTGGTGGACCTGAAGCAGCCTGGAGTTGTCCTTCCTGCTGTGTTTGATCCAGCTTTGATAGATGAATTAAACACTTCTTCCAAAAGGGTCACTGGCCAGGAAAAATATCCTGCACTCTAAATCTCAAACCAGGACACTGATTTGGACTTCAGTGTGTAGAACCAGGCTGCCGGCCAGTGCCTCTTGATTGGGACAAACATAGGACTTTGAAAAGAGGAGCAGCAGCTCCTTCACAGCTTCCTCTGCCATCATCTATCACTGAACAAGTCCAAACTACACTTGTGACATTGAGCACAAATTTGACTGTTGCACCTGCCATGGAATCAGCTGCACAACTGGCCTTCACTCCTCCTTCTACTGACTTCCAAAAGCAGGAAGTCATCCAAGTGTCTCCAACAGG
>NW_013952998.1:146462-150096 GCF_001266775.1 Austrofundulus limnaeus | reverse complement strand
GAACTGGAATTAACAGTTTTGCTATGAAACCTTTTCAGATCAATTTCAACAAACGTTTCAACTAAAGTTTTCGTCAATTAGTAATCACAATAGCATTTTCACAGGAAATGTAATTCCTCTGGTTTTATTTTTTAATGTCCTACAGGCTCTGAGGAAAAATAAATTTGAAGCCGTTTATGAAAAAATCTATGAGTGCCCTAATTGTCTGTATACCTGCGAATGAGGGAAAATCTGTGTAAAGTGTCGACAGTACACAGGAGGAACAACACAAGAACAAAAAGCTTAAGCCCTCCCCGTCGGGGAATCGAACCCCGGTCTCCCGCGTGACAGGCGGGGATACTCACCACTATACTAACGAGGAGATGTTACATGCAGTGTCTTAATTCATGGCCTGCATGCTCTTGAGTGCACATTTGTCGGCTGCATACGTCACTGCCCCACGCCAAGTGGAGTCCCAATATGAAGGCTCTTCATCATGCGACCGAGGAATGCGGCCCAAAACATCTCGAAATCCGAGGACGCCTTCGTGTATCTTCACGGGCCAAGGATATCCCAGGATTCAATGCATCAACAGCAAACTAAACAGACAAACAAAGACAGTGAAGTTATTTTTTAAACAGTATCATAGTTTGGAAATTTACCACGAATCAAAGAAATTGTTTTTAAAAGTAAGTTTATAAACTTAACTGATGACATTTATGCTGCAATAAGATGTTGAATAAAAAAAGCAACTACTACATGGAGCTAAAATGAATTATTAGTTTTTTTTACATGTAACATTTTAACTGTATTCTTCCAGTGAAAAGACATGTAAATATACTGTACGTCCTAAAGCATTTTAAGTCCAAAATGAAACTGATCACTATGTTAAAGGTTGAGCGCGTAGTCACGCAAACGTAGGTCAAGCCGACATCAAGAAAAGGTTAGACCACATGTCAAACACAAGGCCAGTGACTCCCGTGGGGCCCGCCAGAGACGGTACATCCCACCGCAATAAATAAATAAATAAATAAATAAATTTTTTGTACTTAACATGAAATTTTTTTCTTATATCAATGGTAAACTTTAAATTTAGGGTTAAATGCAACAAAATTAATTTAATAAAATTAAATGAAATAAAAATAATTAAAAACAATTCCTGTCCCTGAGCTGTTGGCTTGAAGTAAATGAGCAATTTAGTTGGATAGCACAGTACTAATGTCGGAAAAAAAGCTGCTTTAAAGTCACCATCAAACATGAACTAAATCTGCCATAATGCCGCTACTCACTAGAAACTCATCATTGAGTAAAACTTTGTTTTACTTTTAATAATATTTCTGTATTTATTTCAGATTTTGTCTGTCATATACTTAGTTCTTATCAGTGTTTAAAAGAGGACGTGTTAAAACTGTTTAGTCAAAGTTAAACATGAAACATTAAAGTTCATTACAAGTGGCCCTTCGAGGGCCACCTTAACACTCATGTGGCCCTCGGTGAAAATGAGTTTGACACCCCTGGGCTAAACCGTCTCATTTTCCAGCAGTTTTAGGCAGCCTACCACGACTGGGAAGGACGATGCACACGTGGCCCAGTTGAGCTACGTGCTCATAAGCACCCAGCCCATGAATAGATAGTTCTCATGTGACGTAATATTTCCAGGCATTCCCAGCCAAAGCAACCATGTTTTAAGGCAAATCTTGCATTAGATACGACTGAGTGCATCCTATTATCAAGAAGATTTTTTTGTAATTATGTTATTTTTAATTCATTTTTTTGCATAACTGACAATGGTTATTTCATGTTGGGTGAACGGAAAGTGCAGATGGTTCAGCATAGTGCAGTTTTCACAACATCTAAAAAAAAAAAATCAGAAAATACAAAGTATCTCAAATTATGGAGTTGAGAGCTGAACATTGGTGAGTCAGGCTTGGATACATCAACCACAAGATCAGCCAATGACAACGTCAAGAATCTRCWCTGATCACTTTTATTCCGGTAGAAAAATGTTTGTGCTGGAACCATTTTGTTCATGATTTAGTACGTCTGTTGTGGTTAGCTTAGCTACATTATACTAAACCTCCACACCGTAAACACTCGCTCCGCCTTTGTAGACAATTACAGTATGGTATATGACAATATTAAGAATTAATTGTTTTTAAGAATTTTAAGATTTACTTGCTTTGGCACAATTCAGAAAGGGATAAAAAATGTCCTAGTCATTAGTGTTGATAACATTTTATTGGCATCTGGCTTGGTGGTTAACAGTCACTTCACAGCGTCCTGAGTACACTTCCCAACCTCTAAGTTGTGGCTAGACTCATTTTGTTASGTTGGTAATATTTACAAAGCATGTGTTATTTTACAACTTACAAGTATCAAAGGACATCATAGTGAAAATATTGTAATATTGAGAAAAATATCAGTCATGTTTACTGTAGCACTGACTAACCAAATTAGCAAAGCATCTTATCAGGAAAAACAGCATTTTCAGAAAGTCCGGAGTAATTATGATGAGTCTTACAAGAGGAATGCCAAGATTCTTCTAAACAATTTCTAATTTATGTAGTTTTCCTTTGAGATTACTAAAAAAAAATTTTATTTGAATTTGAAAAAAGTCTATCTTCTCCCAAAGATTAAGCTGATTTAGGTCAAAGTTCAATGTTTGCTAAATGAAAAGAACTAATGAGGGAAGTATGTATTTATTTATTTTTGTTTTAAAAGGCCTTATTTAWCATCTCTGTACTTAATACTTGCTAAGTGGTACTTTGAACAACCATTTTACACTCACTGGCCACTTTATTAGGTGCACTTGTCCAACTGCTCATTAACACAAATGTGGAATCAACCAATCACATGACAGCAACCCAGTGCATTTAGGCATGTAGACATGGTCAAGACAATCTCCTGCAGTTCAAACCGAGCATCAGAATGGGGAAGAAAGGTGAGTTAACTTAATTTGAACATGGCATGGTTGTTGGTACAAGACAGGCTGGTCTGAGTATTTCACAAACTGCTGATCTACTGGGATTTTCACCCATAACCATCTCTAGGGTTTACAGAGAATGGTCCGAAAAAGAGAAAATATCCAGTGAGCGGCAGTTCTATGGGCGCAAATACCTTGTTGATGCCAGAGGTCAGAGGAGAATGTACAGACTGGTTGGAGCTCATAGAGCGGCAACAGTAACTCAAAAAAACACTTGTTACAACTGAGGTATGCAAATGGGCTACAGTAGCAGAAGACAACACCAGATGCCACTCCTGTCAGCTAAGAACAGGAAACTAAGGCTACAATTCACATAGGCTCACCAAAATAGGTCAATATAGATTGGAAAAATTTTGTCTGGTCTGATGAGTCTCGATTTCTTTTGTAACATTCGGATGGTAGGGTCAGAATTTGGTGTCAAAAACATGAAAGCATGGATTCATCCTGCCTTGTATCAACTGTTCAGGCTGGTGGTGGTGCAATGGTGTGGGGGATATTTTCCCGGCACACTTTGGGCCCATGCGTACCAACTGAGTGTGTCAACACCACAGCCTACCTGAGTATTCCATGCTGTAATAGAACTAATACTTTAAGTTTAAGCAAACAATTCGTGACATCCTTTAATGACCTAGGTTTTCATGACATTCTGTTCATCTACATACAGAATGATTA
>NW_013952998.1:144084-145339 GCF_001266775.1 Austrofundulus limnaeus | reverse complement strand
AAGAGAGACTTTCAAAAATCAAGAAATGCTGATCATCACAGATAAAATGGTGAATAAGATCAGAGGCTTCTGGAACAAGAAAAAAGTCAAAGTTCTCAGTTTTTCTGATAAAGTGTCTGACCTCGCAGAGAAGATTCTGCAAATTGCAGCTGAGTATCCAACTCTGAAGACACTCATCATTCACACAGGAAGTGATGAAGTGATGAACCGACAGTCAGAAACCCTGAAGGATTTTATTCAGCTACTGAATGCAGTTAAAAATCTCAACATGGATGTGTTCCTCAGAGGGCCCGTTCCTGCAGCCCGAGGAGAGCTGAGAGGTTCAGCAGTCTGTTGGCTCTTAATGGTTTCTTGGAAAAGCTCTGTGCTGACCACTCTGAGTTTTTTGGACAACTTTTACCTGTTCTGGGAAAGAAAACACCTCTTCAGGTCTGATGGAATGACTCTGAATCAAACTGGAGCACAGCTTCTGGTTTCCAACATGAAGTATTTCCTGAACAAAGTTCTGGCTACAGGTAAACCACAACAGCTGACGTCTGAAGGACAGCTGGAGAAAACTGAGATATCAGTGGAACACAGAGTGCCAGTTACTGATGAGAAGACTGCTTCAGAATCAGAACCAGAGAGAGAGGAGTTGCTTCAAGCTGCAGACCCGGAAGAACAACTGGATTCATCAGCATCACAAACAGAGGATCTCTTGGACTCTGAGACCCCAACAGGACAGCAAGTGGAATGCCCCCTCCAGGATTTTACTAATAACATGAAAGAACCTGGTGAGACTAAGATCAAACACCATGTACAATTCCACGTAACCCTCCTCTTCCAACACCTCGCACTAAACCAAGATCTACAAAAAGTCAAAGAGCCCCACCACCACCTCTGACACATCACAACAGACACTCCTGTTTGTGTTCAAGATGATCCAGAGACTTTTGTGTGATAACTTTTTGGGGGGTTAGAAATGACTGTGGGAGGATTAAAAATTGAATTACTGGGGTTGGGATGTTAGAAAAGAACATAAACTTAGGTTTATGTTGACATGTTTTTTAAAATACTTTAAAGAGGTTTTTTTTTTGTTGTTTTTTTTGATCATTTAATTGGTGATTTAATGATCTGATGGGGGAGTGTAATAGAACTAATACTTTATGTTTAAGCAAAAAAATTTGTGACATCCTTTAATGACCTAGGTTTTCATGACATTCTGTTCATCTACAGACAGAATGATTAAAGTCAGAACAAGATTTGCTAACAACAG
>NW_013952998.1:124536-137724 GCF_001266775.1 Austrofundulus limnaeus | reverse complement strand
TCCTCAAAGGAACTAATTCTGCAAATAGTACAAACTAATTCTAACTTGGTGTGTTGGTAAAATTATAAACATTATGGGCAAACTTGTAAAATGGAATTTAATCTTGAAACAAAACTGTCTGTCAACAGAAAACGTTCAGAAGCATAACCAGAGCAGAGAAGCATTACAGCTAACCCCACCCCCACCCATTTAGCTTATGACAAATTCATGCCCCTCCTCCAGGCAGAAGGTTGTGCAACCTCAAAGCCCAGAGAAAAAGGCTGAGGATGATGACTTTTTTCTTGAGGCAAGCTGCCCAGTAATCTGTGTTACGACAGAATTGTAGGTGCATATCAAGACAATTTATCTTCTTTTAATTCAAAAAGGTGCTTATTTCTTTGTCACATATCCCATAAAATAAAGATACATAACAGTAGCCCTACATGCCACTGTCAAAAGCATTTTGCATTGGCCGGGAATCGAACCCGGGCCTCCCGCGTGGCAGGCGAGAATTCTACCACTGAACCACCAATGCTCACATTGGAGTGTGAAAATCTGTGCAACTACTCAGAAATGCAACAGATGTGATGTGGATCAACTATAGATAGTTCCCACATGCCTGTACCAGAAGTGATTTGCACTATTGAATGACTATTACTGAAGCGAGCAACACTAGACAGCGCTAGGTAGCGCTAGGCAGCCACAATCACCATGTTTTCCATTGTTGACACTATTGCCGAATGAAAGAGAATGGAAAAATATCAGACGGGGCAAACAAGCTGCCTCCGATCTCTCATTATGACATAGTTATGTGCATGTCAATTAGGAATGCGCGATATAAACGATATATGGTATAAACGATATAAATTTGTCCTATGGTAGAGATCTGTAGTCTACCAGCCAAACGCGCAATTTTTTTGATGATGTAACCAGCTGGAGTCAAAACAGGAAGCGGGAAGCAGCTTGGCTGAGAGCGCAAATGAAGGGGTGGGGACATAACTTCTCCGGACCTGGTTCAGGTGTGTGAAAATGAACGCCGAACTGTTTACGTTTATGTGACGGCGCGTACTCCGGTCGGACCGACCACACTGCCAGTTGCGGGAGGAGCGCAAATAAATAACGAGTAATAATTATATGTTTAATTGCAAAGTATGATTTAACTAATGTACTATAATAATCAATGTGTTTTTAATGTAAGATGGTGATATTGTACGTCTTAAATTGAAGGAAGGGTGTGTTGTGCTATTTTGGATGATGGAAAGTGCAGACTGTGCTTCTGCAAAACAGAAATAGCAGAAGTGGGGTTTTTCTGGAATGTCCCAAAGGCCYTGTGGTGAAAAACAAAATGGTTTTAACTCACCACAAAATGTCCCTTGCAGTTCTATTACCAGAACCAGCAGGATTACTTCATTCTGGGAAGTATAGAAAAGCCCGTGGTGGAAAGTCCCCACCTTACCACAAAATGGTAAGATGGACGGCAAGCAGGCTCAAAAACAGTATAAAAGAAGGGCAGTTTCAGCGGTGAACTCGTCTTCTGGCCCAGACTGGAGAAGAGGGAGCAAGAAGGTGAGGACAGCCCAAGAAGAGGAGCAAGCAGATCCAAGAGGCATCTCATCTGGGACAGGCTGACACACTTCTCTCCAGAGATCAACGGACCGAAGACCAGATTAAACCAGCCCAGCTCTGAGAAGTCTCTTTTAGGCAACAATCTGATGCTTTTCATGTAGGTAATGCAAACACTGCGCCAACCTGTCCTGCCGTCCCAAATTAACAGAAAATGCCAAACATTCTAGTCATAAAGTTAGGTCAGCGCCTGACAGCTATTTATTTTTATCACCATCAATTATTATTCAATATTGTTGATCTGTATAATCACATGTGGCTTTTCTTACAAATTCCTATTAAACTGCTTACAGCATCATAAAGACAATTCTATGACTGGACATTGGTTTTTAAAGTTTTTCTCTGATTACCTCAGAGTGTTGTTACTTCAAAGCAACAAGGTATTAACATATTAATGAGTATGGTTACTTTGAAGCCAAGATGTAATGATAAGAGTTCATAAATCAACAACAGGTTCATGTTTAATGGTTATTAGCCTGGGGAGATAGGATAACTCCTTTTAACAGTTCCCTTCAGACCTGCTGTATAGGTCACTAAACATCATCTCAGTCACAGTAAGAAGTACACATCCTAAGAGGGAGCGGCTGCCAGGAACAGTGGTGAACGGCAGCTGGAGGCGTCCTGAGCTACTACGCTGATCCAGAGGCCGGGGTTCACGAAGGGAGTGACCACAGGAAGGAAGGCAGCTAGAGACTGAGCTAAAGGCTCCCGACCCTGTCTTCCGGAGGAGACAGGCCGGACACGGCCACACACGCCATCCCCAGGTGGCTGTACGTCCGGTCCATCAACTCCAAACCAAGAGGGAGACATTGTCTCCTCTCCAAGACACATCAGTGTTCTGGTGGGTAAACTGGGGAAGGAGCCACACAGGAACACATGGCGCCCAATGTGGGGCGTGGCCTAAACTAGGACCGCTCCCTGAGAGAAGGGTTGGACCACAGGAGTGGACCAGCTTGTCTACAAGAACAGAAACTGTGAATTGATTGCTCAGTGTGCTAAAAGAGAGCCAACAGCACACATCCTTCACACCACCCACTCTAGGAGTGGGAGAAGGAAAGGACCCTTCAGCAGAGGCTGCTGGTATGAACACAGCGACCGCAGGGTAAGTAGCTGCAATCGTCGAGACCTCATCCCGGTCCTGTAACGCATCCAGGAGGCTTTGAGGATCGACAACTCCAATCAAGACAAAGAAGCACAATGGCTGCTGTAGCAGTGCCGAAGGAGGAGAGAGCGGGGACCTCATAAAAAATGGTCCCCGACCCAGGGACCAGACAAGCCCCGCCATGCATAGTTATGCTCTATGGTAGGGGAACCAAGGAATGGCAAACCACCGCTATGGCGCTCTTCATGTCACATTCCACAAAATCAGACCCAGTGCAAGCCTTGGCTGAACTGGAAGACCACATGACAAAGAACACATTCTTCTATGGGCCCACCCTGGTGGATGGAGCCATGCTAGCCGTGCTGCTGCATCCACCAGAGACTAAAAAGAAGGCCCAAAAGGAAGAATGGGTTAGATGGTGGCTGACAACAGTAAGAGGATGGAAAACTGACGTGGTGAAACTAGTAAGCCCATCGGCAGAGTATGACCCCCTGGTAAGACTGGTCGCCAGGGAAAAGTTCATCAGCTGCGTGGTGGCCGATCCAACATCCAAAGTTGAAAAGAAGTATAAGTGTCTAGAGCAACCACTGCTTGATCTCAGAATATGGAAAAAACATGTTGAAGTACAAGGACAGAAATGAATATGAAGAAGAAAACAGTGTGGTCGGAGATCACGACAATACCACTGACTATGAAGAATCAGGTGTGGAAACTGATGATGAGTATGTGGAAGAAAAACACAATGAAGAAGATACTTTCAGTGAGAAAGAAGGTGATGATGATCGATCCCACATTCAGAAAGAAATAGGGGAACTGACTCAGGCTTTAAACGACAAAGACTTATTTGGGTCAAACTCCCGACTCAGAGCCAAAAAAACTCGGAAACCAGAACACTGTGAAGGCTTTGACCGAACAGTTTGAAAACACCACCATCATTGAAGGCCACGAAAAACATCGGAAATGTGACCGCAAATGGCATCACATAGAACCAGAGACACCGAGACGAGGCCCGTTAGGCCCCCTCTCTGAAGAAACCCTGAAAATCCGAATGCAGAATGGTATAGTCCTGCATCAAACTGTGGGAGATCCATGGGCCATCTCAAGTGATGGACTGCCAATATTCACCGACCATAATTACAAAAGTTACAATGGAAAATTTAGAAAAGCCCTGATAAAAAATGCGGGGCATGAATACCCGAATGAGGTAAAGGAGTAAAGAGAAACTCACAAGAAGGATCCAGACCGACCCTAAATGACTAGTGGAGCAGGATTGGCCAACTATGGAATCATCCACGTCCCAGTACCTGCATATAAGAAAGGCGATGACATGGAAAATTATGTCCGCCTAATGATGAAAAAATTTGGAACGGGGATTGTATCATTCAATACATCAGGGACTGAGGAGAGACGTAATCAGCACCTGTGGTATGAGGTCTGGAGACCTGCCATGGGACATGGCAGAAAAGGTGGCAGTAAGAGGCTCAGCGCACGTCGCTCAGAACCTCAATGTGCTCACAGACCTGAAAGAAATCGTCGTGGTCACAGCTGAAAATCTGAAAAATGAAAGACTAAGGCCATGCCAACGATACCCATAAAAACTGAGCCCAAACGGGAGGAGGAAAAGAAGACCCCCGTCGAAGATACCCCGCCAAAAAAGACTGAGCAGGGTTTCAAGCTCGCGGACACAGAAAAAGAAAAACCAATGGAAAAACCCGTGTGCCGCAACCAAAACAAGAGGACATTGAAGAACTCAATTTGGTCAGAGGAGGAGAAACAGTAATAACTGTAATAACTAATCAGTAGTAACTGACAGTTACTATTGCGCACAAGCTTGGAAAGAAGAGGTCCATCTGGATTGAGAATGGATTTGAGTCAGCCAGAGGGAAAACTGTTGCCCACAAAGAACTTTGGGGAAAAAATAGCCGAGTTAAGGACACAACTCGACCTAGAGGTGGAGCACCAAAAAGCGCACACGAAGGAAAGATCTTACTGGGAAGAAAACGACGAAGTTGACAGGTTTGTACAATAACAGAAAATTGTCTTGATTGGAGCAGGAAAATGGAGCGTTACTCCTAAAGGAAAGGAGGTTCCAAAAGAGTATGTGGCGGAGGTAGTGATGACCATGCATCAGGCTCTAGGACATGCTGGGCTGCTACCCACACGTAGAGGAGTGGTAAAGCGGAACGTATGGATTCCTATGAAGCAGAATCAGCAAGTACTCAGACGTGGCACAGTATGTGGAAAAGTACAATGCTGGACCCTTGGGGGTCACAGGAACCAAAGGTGAGAAATATCTCATTGTCCTTGAAGACTCAAGGTCTGGCTTTGTGGTGGTAAGACCTGTCAGGAAAGCCAATGGGAATAGTGTTGTCTCCATGTTAGACTACACGTGCCTGTTTGGGCATTCCTCGAGAGCTACGAACTGACAATGGAACRCATTTTAAAAATGTGGAAGTTAACAGGTGGTGTGAGCAACATGGGATGATGAGGGTGTATTCACCACCATACACACCACAGGCCAACGGCGTTGCTGAACGTACCATCGGTTTGGTCAAAAACTGGCTAGCTAAAAATGCTAACTGAAAAAAATGGAGCCTCAAGTCGGTCAACATAGGCCAAGCCCTCAACGACCGGGACCGAGCAGGAAGGCCGTCCCCTTCTGATGAACTAAATCAGCGCCCCTTTGTTACTGAGGAAACAGGGAGGAGTCAGGAGGCGGATCCAGCCCCCTTAGAGGCATGCCCATTCGCTGTGGGACAGAAGGTGTGGCTTAAAGCCAGAAACCAACCCAGTACAGGGGCAGTAAAGCCAAAGTATGAAGAGGTTGACACTGTGATTAAAGTGTTAGACCAGAACACAATGCTGCTGAAGAAGAAAGGAATCCAAGGAGTGGAGCAGTTGAAGCCAGCCTTAGGTTAAGGAACCAGAAATGAACATGGCCATGGACCTCAGTAACTCTCCGCCGCCCTACATTAGACTGGCCACGATTAACGGGTTGGTAATCATGAGAAAAACCACATTGGGTATTTGGGTTGGCAGAGCCCTAAAAACCCTGGAATATGCAAAAATTGGATATCTGTCACCGGATCCTGAAACAGTGGAATGGAACCACTGCAATGTGGGATGTTTGGTTTGCCTGTAGGCAGGAAACTTTGAGACCGCCTGGGTTGGACCCGGCCACAAGAAACCACTTTCCCCTCCACGGTCAAACATTGACCTCATTGGAATCAGGAGAAGCGTAGTGAAGGTGCTGAATGTCTTCATCTATGGAACATGCAGAGTTGATACTCTGCCCAGAATTACCCTTGTCGTCCAAAGGGAATGCAAGGGAGTATTGCCCGAGGGATGTGGTTGTTCGTGGGATGGTCACCAACCGGAGTGGTGTCCCTCATGCTCATCCCTAGGCTGCCATGGAACCCTGGTCCAAGCGGCTGAAGCTCATGGATGGCAGGTGCAGTGGCTCTTCTACCCTCTCGGGTACTTAACACCGGATGAGACYGCTGACGCTGTTGCATCCTCCATGGGACTCGGTCCTCTTCTCTACCCTGAACTCTCCTGTGATCCCTCTGCACACCCCTTGGATCCTGTCACTGATTAGAAGGAGGAGGGAGACACGGAGACAACCGAGGACCTCCGCTGTGACCTATTGGACGAAACCATCGACAAATCTTGGCCTTTTCAAGCGGCCGGGATTCGTGCAGTCTTGCTGGGACTGCAAGAGTACCCTTTGGTTTTCAGGGTTTATAGAGGACCCTTAACATTGGCTCTCAGACCTGATGACAGGCCAGACGATGTAAAAGCGACTGCACAAGAAGGCGGCTGGGAAGCGCCCTGGAAGCTCACCACATGGGCCTCCCTAATAAAAAAGGTTATCCAGAATCAGTTCATCCCGCTGATAGACCTCCCAACTATCCCTCGTTAGGAGAGGGTTAGAATGCCTGACCTGTACTACTACACCACCAACATTGATGTTTGGTGTCCGAGGAGCTCGCCCCAAGCAAAAGGTTGCAACATACACTGTCACTTCTGAGGCGTGGAATCGGCAAGGAGTTCTAAAGTTTCCCGGGAGCGTGGCTCAGAGAACTCCAATTCCCATCCGATTCCACTTACAAAGTGCAGGTCACAGTTCAAATGGTGATTGTCCCCCTTAAAGGGGTTTGTTCCATTGGAGCCACGATCACTGTTTATGGACGACATGGTGAGGTGGTCAACATAGCCGAGGCTCCCGCCCCACTAACTCACCGCCACTCTGGCTTCCTCTTTAGAGCCCTAACCCGCGTCCCCTCGCGGTTGCGCAGGGTGAAGAGCGAGACAGAATAAATTAATGGTGCTCCAGTGAGACGTATGGTTTCCTCTTCATTCGACTTATGATGTATTTTTCTCTTTCCTTGGGATTGGCTGTGTTGTTCTGTTAAAGATCAATTTTCAGTCCTCACGGGGCTATGCATGAGGAATGGCTAAACTTTACCTTCCCATGGATATGGATCAAAGAGGATGTCGTCCACAATGAAGGAGATTTCCTGGAAGGATCTACTAGGAACCGGGGAGTGCTTAAGGGCCCCTACCGGTCACACATGTATGTCCAAAAATTGCCCACTGTCCAGGAGTTAAAATCAGCACCCAAAGGAGATTTTGGCAAAATAGACAAATGTGTTGCTAGAAGAATTTTCCTCAGCCTCAATGACTGTGAATGGGAAGGACATGGGGCCTCCCCTAGATGTAAACTGTGGCAGGTTGATATCTCCTTTGTGTCATCATGGAGGTATGACTGCACAGGCATCTTGAAGTAAAACAGCACCAAAGAATTGCTGCACGGATGGATTGAAGGACACAGTAGAAACAAACTCTGGACATGGTGGGGGTTTCAAAGAGAAGAAATGGAACATTGGGTGATCCCCTGCCTGTCCCAATCCAAATATTATTGGGTAAGCAGTATATAGCAACGGTGTACTCAAAAGAGCATGACATATGGTCCTCTATAATTTGCAGACCAGACAGGTATGTCAGCCCAAGGCCATGGAAATTGACCTGTACCAGAAGTGGGCAAGTTTGCATAGTAAGTCTGGCACGAAGATCCTGCAGTTAACTACCAGGCTGGGAAAGTTACTGTGAAAGTTTTTATGCAAACGAGTATCATACTCATGAAGCTGCAACATTATGGACCAAGACGCGACCAACAAAGTATCATAAACTGATATCAAACGCAACGAACACATGGCATCGAGCCATGGCCCGCGATCACTGTGCTCATGCCATCATAGGGCCTCATATGAAGCCCCGGAAGAGTATTGCTGGTGAAATTATCCCCAGTTCCCGACACTATGATCATGACAGCTGAGAGTCACGCCTTCAGAAGAGGGCTGTGCTTAGGCCTCGAAAAGGAAGGATTTGAGTGGGTAGGTCCAAACCTACTCTATTCTAACCTCACATGCAAATACCCAGAAGAACTTTGGAAGAAATGTGGCCCTGACTCCGACAAACACACCTGTGCATGGTATGAAATCCTGCACACAATGGCCCTCAGAGAGGTAAAAACCCTGGCAAATGGAGCCATTGAAATTGTCGTCAAAGGAGCAGGAGCAGTTGAAGAGGGTATGGTGGAGTTGTTGGAAAAGATTTGGCCGTACTGCCTGACGGTCATTGGCATCTTGTTTGCTGCTGTCCTGGCACGCCTGGCTCTAAGGGAATTGTGTCTCAGAGCCCTGCCACCAAGGAGGGATGAGTATAAGCCCCTTCCCCAAGATAGAGTAAACTGATCCTATTTAAAGCTGAGGGCAAAAAATCTCAGTACACAGTATCGCTATCTCTTTCCTTAATGCTGCAGAAATGCTACAAATGAAGATTATTATGGGAAAGAGAAAATGGGGGCAAGGAGCTCCGAAGATCAGGGTGGAAATAGATCCAACCTGTCCTGAAGAAATTCTAATTTTGGAATATCACATTGGTCCTTACTGGTTCAACAGAAGATATCGAATGTCTTCCAGGAGAAATTTGTTGAAAACGACGGCAGGGACAATGAGAATAATCACCGCAAATCAAGAATCATTCTTCTATGAAATAAGAGGCCACCATTTTTAAAGTTGACTTGTAAGGCCAAAGGCTTACAAAGGTAACMCCCCCCCCCCCCCCGAGGGAGAGCAATGGCACTACGTAAAACCAGAAACCCAGAAGCCAGGAGGATACTTGAACCCATCCAACAATGTGGGAAGATTAAGATTCCAATAAGGCAGAGTCATTGGCACCCTGACCCAACCTGGATATTCAAAAACTTTAAAATATTTGTAGAATTCAAATTCAAAAATACTTTGTTGATCCCAGAGGGAAATTAGGTAAGAAGTACACACATCTTAGAGAGCAAATGTCTTGTTTGTGGAGCACCCTAGGAGATTCCTCGCAAAACATGCATGGCAACTTCGGCGTTTGTTCCCTTATAATTTTGGTGTGGATGATTGGGACGAACTTTTGGAATTAACTATACAACATTGTACAGACTGCGGGAAGAGCTTAAGGGAGTTCCCATATCTTTGGGAATATTTCGGGGTTGCATGGTGCACTCCACGCTACACCTCCTACTTTGGAATCCTGTGGCTACGGCCATCATACTAAGGGATGGGATCCAAAGCTGCCCCCGAGCCGACTTCTCCCAGAGCCTCATGCTGCACAAGGACGGACAACTGGTCCACTGTGCTCTGCAGAACCTGAACCTCCCTGAACCCTTTGTACCTGTCAATGTTCACCAGGCATGTACCACCCCCCTCATCCAGAAGACCTGGAAATCTCTCTCCACTAATCGCAAGTATATCAGCCTTCATAATCCTAATTATGCGTTAGTGGATCTACATGGCAGCCAACCTGCTGAAGAAGTGAGAACCGTGCAACAGGCTGTGACTGATCCATCACGCCAGCACATCCTGCCAGGCGCATCCCGATTCTATGACTGATCCTGCTCCTCAGGACATGTCATCACTGCAAGATACCCTCCATGACCCTGACCTTTTGCCTGGCTGGATAATGAGCCTAAGGATGTGCTGCTTCACGACCCTGTACCAGCTCTGGAGACTATCATTTTGGATCCACCAACCCCAAGGTACAGCCCATCCATGCCGGATCTCACCCCTACACGGTCTCAGCCGGTGGCAGAACCATCTGCTGCAGACAATGCAGACCTCCCGTCCGACCAGGCCCCTACTGACCTGCTGACCCTCTCCCCTGGCCCATCTGATTTTGATCTCGAGCTGGCAGCTCCACGCCCTCCTTTGTCTGGTACTATAGACACCCCGCATCCTCAGCGTGTGGAAGAAAGCCRACCCTCTTCTTCTATCGAGGCATGGTTGGGCCCGCCAGTTGCAGAAGAGAACGTTAAAAAATCGATCCCCGCCAGCCCCCTCCACCTCTTACCAGCGGAGAGAGACCAGTGCTGGCCGAACCTCATATGGAGCCGCGGTAGACAGGGTGGTGAAAACCTGGCATCAGCCTAAGGACGAGGAGTATGACAAAAGATACCGTCCAAACAAGATGGGACCTCCCAAGACCAACACCCACTTCACTCAGCCAAGACCCGCTGCGCCTCGTCCCCATTACCCACCCTATGTCCCAGCCAAGATCCAACCACTGATACCCCTTGCTCTTCTTTCTTGGGCTCCTAGGCCTGATTCCAAGGAGAGGGTGTCAAGAAACCTGGCTACAACAACCATTCCAAAAGTCGGAATCAGGCCAGCAGAGCCTCCTTTTGACCCCCAACAGAGAAGAGGATCTTACARTACGCATGGTTGATTGCGCCACGATGCTTCAACCACACCTTCCAGTGAAACCACTCAAAACCACCAAGTATCGTCAAAAACCATGTAAGAGGGGTCTAGGAGGGCTGAAAACCACAAAATCAACTTAAAAACACAAATTAATCAAAAACCATGTGTGATGGGCCTAGGAGGACTGAAATCCACCTAAAACCAGCCAAAACCATCAAAGACCATGTGAAACGGACCTAGGAGGGCTGAAAACCACATGAAACCACTTAAAACCAACAAAAAAAACCATATGAAACTGGTGTGGTAGGGCTGAAAACTACTCAAAACCACTAAAGACCATCAAAAATCATGTGAAATGGGCCAAAGGGGGCTGAAAACCATCTACAACCACTCAAAACTACAAAAAAACATGTGAAAGGGGTGTAGGAGAGCTGAAAACTACTTAAAACCACTCAAAACTAAACACCAAAAACCATGTGAAACAGGCATAGGAGGGCTAAAAACCACTAAAAAGCACCAAAAACCATGTGACACTAGTCTAGGTGGGGCTGAAAACCACTAAAATCAACTCAAAACCACCAAAAACCATGAGAAACTGGTGTAGGAGGGCTGAGAGCTACTCAAAACCACTAAAGATCATCAAAAGTCATGTGGAACGGGCCAAAGAAGGCTGAAAACCATCTACAACCACTCAAAATTACCAAAAACCATGTGAAACTGGTGTAGGGAGTAGAGATGCAATGATCCGATACAGTATCGGTATCGGTTCCGATATTTAAAAAACTTCTAGATCGGGTATCGGTGGCAATGAACCCGATCCATACCAATGCTAAGGTCCGCGAGAGACGTGACGTCATGCGCCAGCGACACGCWGTGCAGTGGCACGTGCAGTTTTCAAAATGGAGCGAACGAAAGGATCAGCCATCTGGAGCTTTTTTACTTTACCTCACCCAACACATCCGACGGYTACGTGCAATACATGCGCAGTGATTGTTCCAAGGGGCGGAAGTAAAGCTTCAAGCTACAACACAACCAACTTAATCAAGCATCTCCAGCGATTTCACCCGAAAGAGCACGCGGAGTTTGTTGAACGGAGTCAACAAAAAGGAGACGGCATGAAGCAACTGACTTTGAAGGAGATGAAGGAAAGAGGTGAAAAGTTTCCACCTAATAGTGTGCAGGCAACAAAAATCACAGAGCGGATACTAAACTTTATTGTCATGGATGGACAGCCGCTCTCAGTTGTTGGAGATAAAGGATTCCGGCTGCTAATTAACCAGCTAGAGCCGCGCTACGAGATGGTGAGCAGAAAATATTTGTCAGAAACGGCTCTACCTGAACTGCATGGTAAAGTGTGCAAACGCATATTAGAGGAGATAAAAGATGTTAAAGCCATGAGTTTCACGACAGACATCTGGAGCTCTGATGTCTCCCYCGTGTCACTTTTAAGTTTAACAGCACACTGGCTGGATGAGAGTTTTGTGCCATACAGCGCAATGTTGAACGCAACAAACTTTCGTGGGTCACACACCAGCGAAGCGATAGCAGCYAGCCTGAAGGAAATGTTTGACAAGTGGCAAATTCCGTTGAGCAAAATTCACGTGATTGTGAGGGACAACGCCAGCAACATGAGAAAGGAGATGGACAACATGGGGGTGCGTAGTGTCGGCTGTGTTGCCCATACAATGCAGCTAGTAGTCAACGAGGGTCTTCTATCTCAGCGTGCAGTGAGTGACGCGGTTGCATGTGCGAGGCAGGTTGTCGGACACTTTAAACATTCTCCTCTAGCATACTCACGACTGCAAGATATCCAGCTGGAGATGAACATGCAACCGAAACGCCTGCAGCAGGATGTTAAAACGAGGTGGAATAGTACATATTACATGGTACAGAGCCTGACTGAACAGAAACGAGCACTGTCTGCTTATTCTGCTGACCATGAGCTGCCCTCAGTACCCACAGCAAACCAGTGGGGCTTGTTTGAGAAAATAATGACCTGTCTTGAACCGTTCGAGGAGTTTACAAGGAAGGTGAGCACAGCCACAGCCTCCACTGCTGATGTCATCCCAAGTGTCACCGTTATCAAACGCCTCCTGTCTATGGAAACTGAGGCTGACGCTGGAGTTAAAACCAAGAAAAAGACGCTCCTAGCAGCTGTGGAGAAGCGCTTCAGCACCGTGGAAGAGGATCCTCTGTTTGCACTTTCTACACTGCTGGACCCACGATACAAGGACAGGTGAGACATACTTCAAAACAGGTTTTGGTCAATAAATTAATATTTTAGTGAAACATTTTAATGTTTTTGTAAGATTTTTTTATTTTGTACACACTGTTTAATTAAATTTCATTCATAATAACAACAAAGTCAATTAAWAAATGAAGTAAAAGTGAATTAAAAACGTGTAGAAACACTAAAAGAAATTGTATATCTGCCCCTTTAGATGCACTTATTCTTGAAATTTWAAAGATAAGTGCACATCTGACTTTTTTGTTTCAATATTAATTTGTTGAGTCTAAAACTGAACCCTATGTATTTTATCTTTTCAGATTTTTCACCAGTGCAGACTCTGCCAAACAGGGGAAAGATGCACTAGATAAGGAGCTGGAGGAAGACTTGAGAAACCAACACTGATGGAGCATCCAAGGCTTTGGAGCCACCAGGGAGGGGCCCCCCGAGTGGAAGCAGCAGCAGCAGCAGCAGCTGCAGCAGCAGCAGCAGCAGCAGCAGCAGCAGCA
>NW_013952998.1:114632-124385 GCF_001266775.1 Austrofundulus limnaeus | reverse complement strand
AACAAAAACCTTCCATTGATGCTTAAGCCTGAGCTTGAGAAGCTTGAGAAATTTGCCTGATCATGTTACTGACACTGAGTGGTATGTGTGGGGAAAAATCTAAATTTGTCTAGTTTTTCAGGACAGTTTTTCATTTATTTTTGTTTTTTTTTACCAAGCTAGCTAGTGAAGCTATAATTTTATTAGGCTGCTATTTTTCAGTTTGCACAATTGCAATTAACCAAAGAAAGAAAGGACTGATTTGTTTATTTTGAATATGGCAACCAAGTTATTGAAACTAATGTTTTATTAGGCTGCTATTTTTGTTTGCATAAATGCAGTAAACCAAAGAAAGGACTGATTTCTATTTTATTTTGAATATATGGAACCAAGTTATTGAACTTAAGTTTTATTTTCCTAAATATCAGCTTCTTTATTATATTTTGAATTCCTAATTGCACTCACTGAATAAGTTAAACTTAAGTTGTTGTTTTTTTTTTTAATGTGTTCGACTAAGCTTGTGAACAGTTGSTTTATTTAAGATTGCTGTACTGGTGCTGGTGCATAGTTATAAAATAAATGTGCAATTCAGTAGTTCATTTATGTCTCTTTTTTATTTTTAAATGGGAAAGAAATGTTTCAATTAATGCTGTTTTTCAGTATCGGATCGGATCTGTATCGGCTGATACTAAACCTCAAATATCGGAATCGGTATCGGAAGTAAAAAAAGTGGATCGGTGCATCCCTAGCAGGGAGAGCTGAAACCTACCCAAAACCATTCAAAACCACCAAAACTCATCGAAAACCATGTTAAACGGATATAGGGGGGATGAAAACCACGTTAAACTACCAAAACTAGGGATGCACCGATATGAAAATTTCAGCCGATATCGATATCCGATATAATTATTGCTGTTATGGCCGATAAGCGATATTTACCAATACCACACAAACAAAAATTATAATATACACATGCACACAAACACACTTGGGTCTTTTTTGATTCCGTAAATAAACAACCAGACCTCTGAGATGACTCCCTATTTCAGTTATTCCGGGTTACGCAGCATCAGTATCACTATTATGATCAAACAGATGCCAGTCAACCAACAACCTCCCCTTCCAAAACAGAAACACAAAGATAAAAAGTGGGAAATCAATATCGGATGTTAATTTCGGCTCAGTTTTATATATTGGACCGATACTAATATTCTAAAAAGTTGCCAATATCGGCCGACACCGATATCAGTACCGATATACCGTGCACCCCTAACCAAAACCATGTGAAACTGGTGTAGAAGGGCTGACAACCACTAAAAACCACTCAAAAGCACCAAAAACCATCAAAAACAATGTGACACTGGTCTAGGTGGGGCTGAAAACCACTAAAAACCACTCAAAACCACCAAAAACCATGTGAAACGGGTGTAGGAGAAATTGAAAATACTCAAAACCAGCCAAAACCACCAAAAACCATGTGAAACGGGAATAGGAGAGTTTAAAACTACTCAAAACCACTAAAAATCACCAAAAACCATGGGAAACGGGCCTAGGAGGTCTGAAAAACCATCTACAACCACTCAAAACCACAAAATACCATGTGAAACGGGTGTAGGAGAGATTAAAACTACTCAAAACCACCAAAAACCATGTGAAATGGGTGTAGAAGGGCTGAAAACCACTAAAAACCACCAAAAATCATCAAAAACCTCATGACACTGGTCTAGGTGGGGCTGAAAACCACTAAAAACCACTCAAAGGCACCAAAAACCACGTGAAATTGGTGCAGGAGGGCTGAAAACTACTCAAAACCCCTAAAAATCACCAAAAACCATCAAAAGCCATGTGAAACAGGGTAGGATGGCTGAAAACCACTAAAAATCACTCAAATGCACCAAAAACCATGTGAAACTGGTGTAGGAGGGCTGAAAACTACTCAAAACCACTCAAAAGCACCAAAAACCATCAAAAACCAGGTGACACTGATCTAGGTTGGGCTGAAAACCACTCAAAACCACCAAAAACCATGTGAAACTGGTGTAGGAGAGCTGAAAACTACTCAAAACAACTAAAAACCACAAAAAAACATGTGAAATGGACCTAGGAGAGTTGAAAACCACCTAAAACCACCAAAAATTATATAAAACGTGCCAAAGAGGGCTGAAAACCATCTACAACTACTCAAAACCACAAAAAACCAAGTGAAACGAGTGTAGGAGAGACTAAAACTATTCAAAACCACTCAAAACCACCAAAAACCATGTGAAACGGGCATGTAGGAGGGCTAGAAAACGACTAAAAACAACTCAAAAGCATCAAAAACCATGTGACACTGGTGTAGGTGGAACAGAAAACCACTGAAAACCAGTCAAAACCACCAAAAACCATGTGAAACGGGAGTAGGAGAGCTTAAAATACTCAAAACCACTAAAAATCACCAAAAACCAAGGGAAATGGGCCTTGGAGGTCTGAAAACCATCTACAACCACTCAAAACCACAAAAAACCACCTGAAACAGGTGTAGGAGAGATTAAAACTACTCAAAACCATGTGAAACGGGTGTAGGAGGGCTGAAAACCACTAAAAACTAAACAAAAGCACCAAAAACCATCAAAAACCACATGACACTGGTTTAGGTGGGGCTGAAAACCACTGAAAACCACTCAAAGCACCACAAACCATGTGAAACCAGTATAGGAGAGCAGAACACTTCTCAAAACCTCTAAAACCACCAAAAACCATCAAAACCCATGTGAAACAGGCATAGGAGGGCTGAAAACGAAATTTACGACTATAACTACGGTTCTATGAATCCCGGATGACCGCTAGAGGCGGTGCTTAAAGCACTGAATGATCACTCTTGCGCATGCTCAGGTCGAGAATCTTATACCAACTTCGTCACGTGTGACACCCAGTGACACCGATAAGTCTATATAATCACGTGACAATGCCAGCTCGGTCCCTTAATCTTCTCGCGAAACACGATGATTCTGAGGGACCGAACGCTCTGGCGGTCATTCGGGATTCATAGAACTGTAGTTACAGTCGTAACTTTCGTTCTATTTCATCCCTACTGACCGCCAGAGGCGGTGCTTAAAGCACTGGAAGACGATTACCAACAGAGTCCTGAGGAATCGCACCCAGAACAGAAACAATCTCAAAACATGCCCACCTCACTGGGATGACGAACGCTGGGACAGGATCCCCTCCAGCGGGTGAAAGGCGGTCAGATTTACCCTGTAAAATCTAGCAAAAGTATTCGGAGATGACCAGAAGGCTGCTGCACAGATAGCCTCCAGAGTGACCCCAGTCATAGCGGCCCATGACGCACTGCTGCTCCTGGTGGAATGGCACCCTACACCAGCAGGAGGTTGGTGGCCCTGTAGAACGTACACTTGTTCCACCACCTCCAAAATCCATCGCGCGACACACTGTTTGGAAAGGGCCTGCCCCTTACGTGGCCCCTGCATAGCAAACAAACAGACTATCAGACTGCGGCAGAGAAGCTGTCAGTCGGACATATGCTTCCAGTGCCCAAACAGGGCAAAGAAGTTCATTAGGCCCACCTGTGTCAAAGCGAGCAAGCTGTAGGGGCACAGAGTGGCTCGCAGATGTGGCCACCTTAGGAAGAAATGTCATGTCAGGCCAAAGAGTAACGCCAGAGCCAGCTGGGTTCCAACGGCAACAGGACTCGTAAACACACAGCGCATGTAGTTCACCCACCCGCTTCGCCGAAGCCACGGCAAAGAGAAAGGCAATCTTTTTCGACAAATACTCAAGGCTCATCTCTGCCAAGGGCTCAAACGGGGGAGATTGCAACGCAGTGAGGACGAGAGAGACGTCCCACACAGGTACGACAGGGCGTAAGGGAGGGTRSAAGCGCCGGGCACCCCTCAGAATAAAAGAAACGTCCTTATTACGGCCTATTGTCTCACCATCCACCACCACATGCCAGCAAGAGATGGCGGCTACATAAACTTTCAGAGTGGACGGAGACCGACCTTGAGAAAGCAGTGCTTGAAGGAAGGTTAAAATAACTGAAATAGAACAGTGTACAGGATCCACATGTCTAGCACGACACCAATTGTCAAAAACTTTCCACTTATGACTGTACACCTGTCGTGTCGAAGGGGCCCTGGCGTTAGTCATTGTATGCCCGACATCTCCATCATACTCTGAGAAGGAGATGCCGGGCCTCGTAGCGGCCTAACCCAGAGCTGGAGACGACTGGGATTGGGATGCAGGATCTGACCCCCCAGCTGTGACAGAAGGTCCTTCCTGTGGGGGAGAGGCAATGGAGAGCTGCAACAGAGCCTGTGCAGCAGTGGAAACCAGGTTCTCCCCGGCCACAAGGGGACCACTAGAAAGACCTGATGCCCCTCCTGAAGGACTCTCAGGAGTGTTGGGCCTATCAGGGGAAGTGGCGGGAAAGCATAGAGCAGCAATTTTGGCCAGTCGTGTGCCAGTGCATCCTGACCCAGAGGACTGGCAGTGTCTGCTAGAGAGAACCAAAGTGGGCAATGTGTTGTCTCTCGGGACGCAAACAGGTCCACAGCTGCTATGCACTACTTCTCCCAAATGGCCCCCACTACCTCCGGGTGGAGCCTCCACTCCCCCGGTGGTGGGTGTCCCCGAGACAGAATATTGGCCGGAACATTCCGCACCCCTGGAATGTAGGCCGCCCTTAGGCTAACAAAAAGAGGGGCTGCCCAGGTCAAGAGCTTCTGGGTCAGCCTCAGCAATGTTGTCGAATGTGTGTGTCCCCCCCGCCCCGATGGTTGATATGAAAGACCACCGAAGTATTGTCCGACCGCACTAGGACATGTTTCCCGCGCAGACCCGGGAGGAAGTGTCGCAACGCCCACTGCACAGCCTCCAACTCCAAGGCGTTGATGTGCTGCAGTTTCTCCTGCGGGGACCATGTCCCCCGGGCGATCTGTCGCTGCCACGACACCCCCCATCCTGTGGTGGATACATCGGTAGAGACAAACTCTCGACGAACCGGCAGCGTGCCCAGTGGAACCCCTTTGGTCATAAACCCTGCCTCTTGCCACTGAACCAGTGACGCAAGGCATTGATTGGACACCAGCAGTCTCCTGCGGCAGTGCAGCATACGAGATGGGTGCAACCTTAGGCTGTTGAGCCACATCTGTAGCGGTCACAGAGACAACTATCCCAGGGGTACTACTGTAGCAGCAGCAGCTTGCCCAACAGACGAAGGTAAGCAAGAAAGTGGGGTGCGCGGCCGGGTAGAAAGGAGGACAGCGTTTCAAGAATGTCCTCGACACGCTGAGGCGAAAGGGTGAGCAGTCATAGTGAGGGAGTCCATCGTGATCCCAACAAAGGTGACCTGCTGAGATGGCACCAAGTTGCTTTTCTGCCAGTTCACACGAAGACCCAACAAGTCTATGTGTTGGGAGTAATGTGTGTGTGTCCGCCGCCTGAGCTTCTGTGGGCGCACAGATTAGCCAATCATCTAAGTAAGGCAGGATCTTCAACCCCTTGGCCTGCAGAGGAGACAGGGCTGCAGCCACGCACCGTGTGAACACGCGCGGGGACAGAGACAGGCCGAATGGAAGAACTCTGAACTGAAAATGCTTGCCCTGAAATGCGAAGCGGAGAAACTGCCAATGGTGTGATGCAATCGGAACATGAAAGTAGGCATCCTTCAAGTCGACCAAGGTGAACCAGTCACCTGAGAGATTGTCTGAAGCACATCACTGACGCTCAACATGTGGAACGGAATAGTCTTACTTGGGACTAAAAAATACTTTGAGTAAAAGCCCCCTGGTTCCAGCAGGGGGTTGACAGGCAATATAGCGCCCTTGGCCAGCAAGGCGTCTATTTCGTGACTCAGAGCCTGAGCCTTTGCCTGGTTGTGAATCACAGTCATCCTGACTCGATCAGGAACAGGAGGGTGGCGGCGGGACTGTAGCGTGTAACCCCGAGTCAGTGTAGACACCACCCATGGATCGGGAACGAGAGTGGTCCAGCAACTGAGTTGGTCTGGGGTAAAATGTCCCACCGCCACCTCGGTATCATTTCCAAACCCTTTGCCGCTAAGAGGGCGGGAGGGTTGCCGAGTGGACTGCCGGGGTTGAGAAGCAATGTGAGCCTGACCCCTGGAAACGTCCCACTGGCCAGGAGGAGACCCTGCAGCAGGCCGTGGCTGCCTCACTGAGGGTGTAGACGGGGCTGGATAAGTGCGTGAAAAAGATGCAGAGGCACTCCCAGCAGGGCGCTGCAGTTGCCTGCGATGAAGGCCGGTCAGCTGCTGCCTGTTATGAGAAGCCTGGGCCGACCGCTCCAAGGCTGCAAGCGGAGCAGAGCCAAACAACTCCCCCAGGACCACTGGAAGACTCATCAGGCTCCTTCTACAAGCTTCAGTAAGCGGAGACTGTGCCAGCCAGACCTGGCATCGTGCCCGGACAAGGGTGGACAGGACATGGCCAATTTCCCTGGACAAAAGAGCAAACACATGAAGAGATGCGTCCATCAAACCTTGAGTAGGTGCATCAATCGCCAAGCCCTCCTGAGAGGCTGAGAGACCCAGTAATAAATGCAACAATGAATTACCAAGTCGCCCCAATCGAGTCCCCGAGTCATAAGCTCTACAGAGCAGATCATAAGTCACGACACTGAGGACGAGGACACCTTGCATTAGCTCTCAGAACCTCATCTGGTGCCACAATGAGGGATGCTATGGCAGGTTCGACAGAAGGTATATGACCCAAGCCAAACTTGGGCGCATCCTGCATGGCCGCCAGAGCCCTGCCATCAGAGGTCGGTCGTGAAAAGGCCTTAGTATCTGCCCAACAGGCATGAACCTCCATCATACTGTATAGTCGGCAGATGGGGGAACCATTAAGGACGACCTAGTAGTAGGACGCCGAAAGAAAGCACTGGAAGCATCAGGCTGGCTCTGTGGAGCATCCAGCCTCAGCCAAGCAAGGGCAGTTCTCAAAGGGCCCACTATCGAATCATCCTCTTCCGACTGAGAGCAGGAAGAGAGACGCGAACTGGCTGTTGACATATGCGAGCCAGATTCAAACGGATCTTGAAAATCAGTACCAGACGCTGCCAGGGATACAGCATCATCGTCTAAAACGGAGAGCCCTGAACCCATGCTCCGCCCTGGGTACGGGTCTCCAGTCAGACCAGAGCCACCGCCGTCTCTAAGGGACTCGAGCAGTGCTTTCATCTGCTCCAACTCGGAAGCAAGATGGGCCACCTGCCCAGGTAGGCCTTCTGAATCCCCGGAGCTCTTCTTGGTCCTCTTACGTAGAGGCTGCATAGCCTCAGGAGCCATACGCTTAACAGGCCGGCTGGCACCTTGAAGGTAAGCCAAACCAGCGGTACGCAGAGACAAGGGCAGAACAGAACAATTAGGGCAGGCCGCATCAGTCAAGGCCTCCTTTAGGTGATGTAGACCCAAACAAGAAGGACACAGATCATGCCCATCCTCCAATTGGAGAGGGGCCAGACAGACTCTGCAGCCCGGCACGTCCAGCATCTTACGCGCACAAGACAAGGTCAGGTCGAGCTGAAATCACCACTCTTGACACTTAGTCTAATGGACTAGGGACCCGGTCGAGCAGAAAACGCCACCAGGGGTTCACCGTAGCAAGGTTGCTATATCGTATGAGGCAAGCCGAACACGGCTGCACAACGTAAACAATACGCAAACTCGAAAACGGCTGCAATTAAACTAAATATAGGCGAGCCAAACACGGCTGCACAACGTTAACAAAAAACAAGCCGAAACGGCTATGCTAACAAGACAAGCAAACGGCGGCACAATATAAAGAAAAAGCAATCCCAAAAACGGCTGCAATACAATCAATTAAAGGCAATCCGAACGCGGCTGCCACAATACAAGCCAATACGGCTAATAAACAACCGGTCGGAGTTGGCTAACGCCGTACCACCGGCAACAGAAAAATCGACGTGGACACACACACACAGCCCAGCCAACATGCCCAGAGAAGGCGCACCTACCCTGGGTAATACCCTCGCCATGTCCCCCTGTCCCTCTATCTCCCTGGTTCTTACTTTGGGACCCTCCATTGACTCCACCAACCCCTGCCATCATGTCCAGACAAGGTGCCTATCCTGGGCAACCCTCTCACCATGTGTCCCACTGTCTACCTGGTCCTTATTTTCAAACCTCCATGGCCCCTACCAACCCTTGCCAACATGCCCAGTGAAGGTGCACCAACCTTGAGCAACACCCTTGCCATGTCCCCCTGTTCCACCACGCTGGGACCCCCATCCTGGGGGTCTCCATAGGCACAGAACTGCACTGCAGGGGTACAACCAATAAATCTCTATGGGGTTTTTCAGAGACCTACCCCCTCCCCTTTTGACTTTGACCTCTGTAACCCCGCCCACGGGAACGGACCGAACCAGGGGGGCACCACCAATAAATCCCTATGGGGTGTATCAGAGACCACCTCCCTCCCCTTTTGCCTTTGATATTCTTAACCCCGCCCACGGGCACGGACCGAACAAGGAGGGCACCGCCCGGGATTTTCACACACCCCTCCCATTTTTGCATTTGACCTCTGGGACCACGCCTACGGGCACAGACCGGCCCACGGGGGCACAGCAAATACATTCCTATGGGGTTTTTTTAGTGACCCCTCCCCTTTGTTGCCATTTTAACCATCGGGACCCCCGTAACTCCCCCAAAGCTCACCGCCCAGGGCTCTAGAGCATAGGTTATTAATGTGGCTATGAGTTGAGCTATTTAGACATGTTGAGAATGCAGCTTTTATTAAAAAAACGATTAATTGTGTTGCATAGTTCACAGCTAGCTTCTTGAGAATGTTATTGTTGTCAAGGCTAGTCAAGATTTTAAACTTTTAATAAGCTAAGTTTTCCTGAGACCAGTAATGATTTAATGACAAAATAATATTTTGTTTAAATGGCAATTTTAATCATGATTGTATTTATAGCAGGCTAATAATAAATGGCAATTTTAATCATGATTGTATTTATAGCAGGCTAATAATAAATGGCAATTTTAATCATGATTGTATTTATAGCAGGCTAATAATAAAAGCCTGTCATTAAGACCTAACTAGTATTTCAAAGTTTACCCAGCAATTTTAAATGATCAGGAACTCTTTGTTTTTAACTTAACTGAAGATGCACCTGATTTACGAGCAGTGTGGTTTGTTAAAAAATAATTGCTGCTTTGTGTTTACAGAAGTAAACCTCCACAACATGCCTGACATCTGTGCAGTCTACAGATGTTCTAACAGCTGTAGCGTCAAAACAAGCACCTGTGGATCATCTTTCACCTGTAAGCTCTGTGACAGTATTATTACTAGTAATATTGTGGATCTGTGCACAATACAGGTTATGCTAATTCAGAATAGTGGGGATATGTGAGATAATAGTATTGACCGAAGGCTTTTTTGAATATCGTCCTATAATTTGTCATTCAGTCTTTCCTTTAAACACCGTTTTTACAGCTCATAGATATCATAAATGTAATATGTAATTAAATGTCACACTTCAGTAGTTATTTCTGCAAGTTTAGGAATAAATAATGCTTTCTTGATCACAGCACATTTTAGACACACTTTTTTCACTCGTGTTTATTTTTAGCTGGTAGAAACAAAGTACAACCATATGTAGAAGAGTTGAAGACAACCTGCAGATGAACCTCGATCTGATGCTGTGAGCATAGATTGATTTAGGCTCACAATTGATAAGTGAATATTGAATTGTTAACTATTTAATTTCCACATTACTATTATTTGTATA
>NW_013952998.1:111003-114505 GCF_001266775.1 Austrofundulus limnaeus | reverse complement strand
ACATGGAGGCACTGGAGAGAGGTGAAAGCAGTCCACTGACGACCCGTCCCCACTGCCTGCTGTCTCAAGGCTTCATACACTAAAACTGAAGGAGCCACAGCCAGAGAGGAAACTGCAGCAAGAGAAGCCTTGGCAAAAGAAAAAAACCCAAGAACGCAGTTAATGTCCATTATTTTCCCAAAAACTAAAACCTTCAGAAGACATAGGTAAAGTTTGTTCAAGTCAAATGGACTGACTTCACTGCACTATCGCATACCATGTTCTGTGCTTGAAGCATTTTAAACCAGATGATTGAGGAAGATTACAAGTCAGCAAAGCAGCACAGACCACAGATTAACATAAGGCTGGATAGGTCGCCCCCGCTGTTGTCCAATGGAGACAGACGTCGTCACACGGCGGCCATCTTGATACAGACAGCACTCCCACTCTTAACATGAACGTGAATGGTGCATTTACTAATAAAATAACCGTAACTTCATCAATTTTCATCGGATTTTCAAACGGATTGTTTTGTTGTAAATGTGAGATTTGGCGTTATAAAATGACATACTTATAAAGGGCATTCTTATAAAAATAAAGTTATTCATATAGGTAAAGTAATAGCAATATATACAGAGATGACGTTTACATTACTTTTACATTTACAAATAAAAATATAAAACTAAATTATACACACATTTATAAAAAATAGTAAAAACTAGTACTAGCAGTGGTAATGAATATGGAAGAACCCATTTATATCTATTTTTTCCCTAAACACTTAAATAATAGGCTGTATAATCGTTTTACGTAAAAATAGTGCCTTACACAAAAAAAAAAACACGCACACACAGAGAGAGGTTAGTAACCAAACATAATAGAGTAAATTTGAGGCAATATACGTATTTTCTTTTAAATTGATCAATTTACTTAACTTGGTTTAGTGGAACCAGTTTGGTTAAATAAATTAAACTGTTTATTTGTTAGAGAGCATGGAAAAATACTGTTACTTTCAAGATTTTTGTGAACAGGTTTATAACTTACTTAAGTACTTTTCACGGTGAAATTTATTTTTACCAGTCATTTTCTGTTAAGGTAATTTTACTTTTGCTTATTTGTTTCAAGTACATTGTAGACCTGCAGTTGTAATAATATATTGTAATGTTTTAGAACGCCATTCAACAGAAATCATATTACACTCATGTAATTTATTCACAATGAACACAAAATATTAAAAATAACAAGACATTCAAGAGACTAACTTAAAAAATAAACAAATAAATCCACACAGAACATAAAAGTAACAACTGTGTAGAATACTGACTGTGAATACAGTTATGTTGAAATTTGACCTCTCTGAGTTACCGTAGGTCTGCACATGCGCAAAGAGTCAAGATGGTGAGGTCACCTGGTGTATGTCTCCTACTTCTCACATTTTACCAAATAAACCACTTTCAGATTTAATACAGATGTCGTTTTTTATAAACATGACAGAAAACATGGTGTCAGAAGATTCGGACTTACGTTTTCACCTGGGCCGCTGCGTACTGTGAGTATTTTTTTTTCAAGAGGGGCCATCGAGCTACCACGCTTATTTTTTCTTCACGACATGGCGGACGGCTTCAGACGACCCGACCCGTTGATGTTCGATGGCAATTTAGCGGAAAACTGGCGTATATTTGAGCAAGAATATGACATTTTCATCACTGCAGCGCATTCTGACAAGCCAGCACGGACCCATGCTTACATTCTTTTGAACCTAGCTGGACCCGAAGCCACTGAGCGCGAAAGATCTTTTGTTTACGCAGCAGAGGTGCGTGAACCAGGAGACGATGGACATGTTCTCATTCCTGCGGAGTCCAAGGAGGGCCCCGAATGTCTCAAAAGGAAGTTCGGGGAAATGTGCAACCCTCAAACAAATATAACGATGGAGAGACATAAATTCAACACACGTAACCAAAAGGCWGGTGAGTCCATTGAATCATATGTAAGTGATTTGAGAATTAAGGCAAAAAGCTGCAACTTTGGTCAGTTGTATGAAGACCTYATCAGAGATAAGTTGGTCTGTGGCATAAACAACGCCCATCTTAGAAAAGTTCTGTTACGTGACAGCGATCTGACTCTAGCTAAGGCCATTTCAGTGTGTCAAATTCATGAAATGACAGAAGAGCATAACAAAATGCTGATGTCCCCACATAACCCTGTTACAAATGTGGATGTTGTTCAAACCAAACATGAAGAGAAACAAGACTATCTCAAATATAAGTTCAAACCAAACACATCCCAGCTCATCACAAACTGTAATAGCTGTGGTGGTAATCATGTGGCTAAGAGAAACAAATGCCCAGCTTTTGGCCAACAGTGCAATGCATGCAAGAAAATGAACCACTTCAGAAAGTGCTGCAAATCCAAACCTCAGTTTGACAGGCAAAAACGAAGTCAGTCAGTCCACCAACTGGACATGGATCAAAAAGAGGACAGTGATAGTGAAACCTATTATGTAAATGGCATTACACTGGACATAACAGTAGATTCGGCCCATACTCAAACAAGAAAAAGATGAAGCTTTCACCACATTATTGATCAATGGTAATGCAGTTGAAATGAAGGTGGACACCGGTGCCAAGTGTAATGTTCTTTCAGCAAAGACTTTTAAAAATATAAAAGGAAAAGAACAGATACAGCCCTGCAAGAAAACCACAAATCTTGTTGCATATGGTGGGAGTAAGATAGAGACTTTAGGATGTGTAGACCTTTGCTGCCACCTAGGGGCCAAGAGCTACACCCTACCATTCTTCATAATTGATGAGATCATCCTGCCATTGCTTGGACTCAGTGCTTCAGTACAGATGGGACTTGTATCTGTCAGTAAAGAAGTTCATCAAGTGACTAGCTCTACAGATCAAGACTTCACTCAGCAAATCAAAAGTGAATATAGTGACCTTTTCACAGACGAGCTAGGAAAGCTACCAGTAGGGCTGCCACGATTAGTCGACTAGTCACGATTATGTCGACTACTAAAATAGTCGACAACTAATTTAATAGTCGATGCGTCGTTTTTTTTACTTTAACTTTGTTTTTCTCCAAACTGCTGCGGCATCTTCCACTTCCGCGTCTGCCTTTCTGTTCTTGTCACGCATTAGTGCAGCAGTGGGTAGGCCGCGCGCACGCATGCGCAAGGACGCGTTCACACAGACAGAATTGGATCATGGCTACCCGACAACGGAGCTCAAAAGTGTGGGATCATTTTAAGAAAACGACAGAGAAGTGTGTTCAGTGCAATATCTGCAAGGTGGAACTTGCCTTCCACAGCAGCAGAACTGCGATGCACGAGCACCTGAAAAGGCAGCATGTTGTGGCTGATGAAGACGGACCGTCATCTCGGTAAGCTAAATTGCTAGTTAGCTGCTAAAATAAGCGTAAACAGAGAGTTAACTTGCTATTTACTCATATTGATAGCTGTAAAAGTTAACATTAGCGACGATGATTTGATTCATTAGCCTTAGCACACATGTTTCATGTG
>NW_013952998.1:108574-109949 GCF_001266775.1 Austrofundulus limnaeus | reverse complement strand
GTTGTAATGTGACAAAATATGGAAAAGTTCAAGGGGTATGAATACTTTTGCAAACCACTGTATATCTGAAATCTCATGATGGTTATATACAATATTAGCAGGTGCATTCTCGTGCTATAAGCAGTATGTTCTATATTCAATTAACGTATGATCCGATTAGTCGATTAATCGAAAAAATAATCGATGACTAATCGATTATTAAAATAATCGTTTGTGGCAGCCCTAGCTACCAGTCACATATTCAATGACACTCGACCCAGAGGTGAGACCTGTAGTTTGCCCTGCACACCGCATTCCTGTTGCAATGAAAGACCACGTCAAAGCTGAACTGGACAGAATGCAGGAGTTGGGTGTCATCACACCAATCTCAGAACCTACTKACTGGGTATCCTCTATGGTAGCCACCAACAAAAAGGAAAAGAAGGAAATCCGAATCTGAATCAATCCTAAAGACCTAAATACAGCTCTGAAAAGGCCGCACCATCCAATGCGCACAGTGGAAGACGTAGCATCACAAATGTCCAAYGCCACAGTTTTTTCTGTCTTAGATGCTAAAAACTCATTCTGGCAAATATCACTGGACCATAAATCATCAWTGCTAACAACTTTCAGCACTTGTTTTGGTCGTTACAGGTTCCTGCGAATGCCATTCGGTATCAGCTCTGCCAGTGAGGTGTTCCAGCGCTCCATGGAGCAGATCTTCGCTGGGTATCCCTGCGCAATCATCGTAGACGACATACTTATCGGAGGCAAGGACACTATGGAACATGATGCTAACCTGAGAAAGGTACTCAACAGAGCCAGAGATGTAAAATTAAAACTTAACCCTCTCAAATACAAACTCAGACTGAATCAAGTCAGCTACGTTGGTCACATTTTCACAGCCCAAGGTCTGAAAGCAGACCCATCTAAAACCAAAGCGATCACTGACATACCGGTGCCAAACGACGTTCCAGCACTGCAAAGATTTCTCGGTATGGTCAACTACCTTGGGAAATTTATCCCCAACTACAGTGAAATCACCATTCCACTACGACAACTTACACACAGACATTGAGTGGCCATGGAGCCAACAGCAGCAACATGCTTTTGATACTTTAAAGAGACATTTGTCAAACCCACCTGTTTTGTCATACTATGATGTTCACAAACCTGTCACACTCACTTGTGATGCTTCACAATATGGACTCGGTGCAGCATGCCTGCAGGAAGGCAAATCTGTAGCGTATGCCTGACACACCCTTACAGACACTGAAACCCGGTATGCCCAAATTGAAAAGGAGCTATTAGCAGTTGTGTTTGCATGCTCTAAATTTCATGATTACATCTATGGCAAACCAATCATGATTGAGACAGACCACCAACCCCTTGTGAC
>NW_013952998.1:107101-108479 GCF_001266775.1 Austrofundulus limnaeus | reverse complement strand
TGCAACGCATGATGCTGAAGCTTCAAAAATACAGCATTACTCTCATATACAAGAGTGGGAAACAAATGCATTTGGCTGACACATTGTCCAGGGCTCCCAGGAGCACCACAGCTCAACTTGCAGACRAAGTTGACGACTTTGATGTAATGTCAGTTTGTTACGTGTCATCTGCTCGATTGCAGGAACTAAGAGAGCACACTGCCACTGACCCGACTCTCCAAGTGCTCAGTAACACCATCAAAAGTGGCTGGCCAAACAAACTGCACAGTCTCCCACATGCAGTACATCCCTACTTTCCCTTCAGAGATGAACTGGCTACTGAGGACGGCATTGTCATGAAAGGACAAAAAACTGTGATCCCCAACACTTTACAAAAGATGTACTCAAGTGTAGGGGTAACCCTGGTGAAATAAACATTTCTATTTTTTGTCTTTGAGTTTGCTTTTACACTTATAAGAAGAAAGTCATTTTAAAGTTTGTTTCTATTTTCTTTAAGTGAATAGGACAATATGTCCTATATGTTTTATTTCATTTAATCTTCTATTAGAGGTTATAATCAATATATCATTACTCAAAGTTTTATTGAATTAATCTTGGCATTTCTCTTTATTCCAGAGTTTAACACTGTGAAGAAAAAAAGAGTTGAAATGTGTTTTACTGTTTTTTCTTAGTACTGGTTTATTAATCATGGTTTTATCATTTTTCTTAATTGGTTTAATGATTAATTGTTGTGTACTATTAATTTTACTATTAATCCATTTGTGCAAAGTGGTGGATGATTTATAACCTTAGTGAAGTAATTTTAAGACACAGTTTAGTCTGTCTATTCAGACTTCCAAGGTCTTTTGCTGATAACAACAACCCCACAGCTGGCCGCGCAAGTGTGGGAAAAACAGATTGTTTTTCTTCTCGCTCTTTTTCTCTCAAAGAACTAACTTTCTGTTCACACAGTTAACAGTTGTTCTTGTCTGTCGTTGGAGTAAGCATGGTCCTGACTGAGTCTCTCTGAGGAGTGGTGTCCGTCTCTGGACACCTGTCTGGATGGAAGTCTGGTTGTTACTAACTGCCGAGAAGCACTGTACTGAGACCGCGCCGGGAACCACTGAGGCTCGCTAGGGGTGAGACGAGGGTCTCCTCAACCCCCTGATGTCAGGACAGACATTATCCATTCTGCGGACTTCGTGATGCTGTCACTCTCAAACCCTTCTACCTGTCTGCCTGTTCGGCTCTGTCTGAAGACGTCTAAAGGTAGAACAAAATGTTTGTTGAGAAAAACGTCAAAGGAGGTCTAGCTTCGGAGGTGTCTCGTCTGTGACATGCTGTGGTGCTGGTCTGGTCTTGACTCATGGAGAACTAGTGCTAAATTCACTAATCTCTT
>NW_013952998.1:92924-107069 GCF_001266775.1 Austrofundulus limnaeus | reverse complement strand
GTTACATACTGCACCTTTAAAGCTTAAACCTTTATCTTTATTCTCTTGTTTACTTAAAACTTAGTTAAGCAGCGTGCCAGTAAATTACAACACCTGAAATTTACTGTTTGTGACAACTCTGAGGTGTAATTTTTATGTCGAAAATATAACTTGTGTTCATTTATTCATATAATATTTTTAATAAATGTTTGTGTGTTTAATCCTGTTCATACATCTAAAAATAAACTACTTTATTTTGGAAATACGTTCAGGTCACAAGTTTTCATTTCTCATTCATGATCAGAGTGGATATTTCTTCAGTGTCTGGGATTTCATAATGCAAAGATCTTGAGGGATTATTTTGTGAGATTGGGCTGGTCCTAATTTCATAGGGTGATCTCTTACACAAGCATAATACACAGAGGCCACCCAGGTGCAGAGGCCACAAAACGGAGAGCAAATAGCATAGTGTTTTGGCCAGCGATGACAAGTCATTGAAGAGGAAATGCGGGCGTGCACAGTTTGCAACAGCACTAAACCACATCAACAAAAGGAGCCACTTCACMTGTACCCCGTACCAGAGCTTCCCTGGTCAACTTTAGCTGCAGACATCTTTGACTGGCACAATCAGCAGTACTTGATACTTGTGGATTCCTTCTCAGGCTGGTTTGAGATCGACCTGCTACGTAATCTCACATCTGCAACAGTCATCAGTAAACTGAAACGTCACTTTTCAGTCCATGGAACACCTCACACTCTCATAACAGACAATGGACGACAGTTCACAAGTCAATGCTTTAAAGACTTTGCAAATCAGTGGGACTTCACACATGTAACCAGCAGCCCTGACTATCCACAGTCTAACGGATTAGCAGCGAGAGCTGTCCGTAGTACCAAAAGCCTCATGGAAAAATCTCACAGAGATAAAACTGATGTCTTTCTCAGCTTACTCAATTTAAGGAACATACCTCGCGACACCAAACTTGGTTCTCCAGCACAAAGGCTGATGTCAAGACAGACGCGCACTACTCTCCCTGTCTCCAAAGGACTGCTTAAACCCAAAATGTGCAAGCCAAAGGAAGTGCGTGCTGAACTTCTCAATAAAAGACTCGCTCAAAAGGTCCACTATGACAAAACAAGCCGACCTCTCCAACCCCTATCAGAAGGACAGGTTGTAAGACTTCAAACACTCAAAGGATATGACCGCATAGGAGTTGTGAATGAAAAATGCAAAGAACCCAGATCTTATCTGATACAATCAGAGGGACAAACATACAGGAGGAACAGAAAGCACATCATACCTGTTGCTTAACCTGCTCCATCTCAGGTCAATCCTCATGACAATCACCAGGACACTGATATACCAAGGCATGTTACAGCCAATGAACATGAATGCACAGGACAGAATATGGACTCTGAGAGCCCCTTGGCCCGAGTTTCAGTCGCTGACCAACCTTTGAATGTGAAAKACAGTCTTTACAGAACCCGCTCAGGTCGTATCAGTAAACCCAATCCTAAATACAGAGATTAGATCTGTTGAGAGCATGTTTGTTGTTATTAAGCTCTGTATGGTGTTATAGTACTGACTACAAAAGAGAAGTGCATGTTGAATRTTTGAAACTGTTTGGTAATTATCCTTTATTTTATCTCGTTATGATTTTGGGTTATGTCAGACAGTTTGTTAATCACATATTATGTATGTATGTATGTTAATCACATATGTATCATTCGAGTTTGACATGAGTTCTGTGTTGTCAATTAAATGTTAAATTGTATGGTATTAAAATGTTTATGGTTATGGGCATTAACTAAAGAAAGGGAATGTAAAATACTGACTGTGAATACAGTTATATTGAAATTTGACCTCTCTGAGTTACCGTAGGTCTGCACATGCGCAGAGAGTCAAGATGGCGAGGTCACCTGGTGTATGTCTCCTACTGCTCACGTTTTGCCAAATAAACCACTTTCAGATTTAATACCGATGTCGTTTTTCATAAACATGACACAAAACAAACTGGAAGTTTGACCCAATTCAGTTTGGCCTTACGGGAAAATTTCTTTCACTAAAAATGAGCCTAAATCAGAACTAAATTTTTTAATGGATTTCATTTTACCAGATTGAAAACCAGGATTAAACCAGGTCTGAACTAGATCTAAACTGGTCTGAACAAGAACTAAAGACAAAGGCACTAGGATTTAACTGTGACCTTGTTAGTATTTTTAGCTACACAGGAAACATACAATTAATTTCAGAGACGTCTGCCTGCCTTCAATAAACCAACCACCACCAAAAAATCTGAGTAAATGTAATACGACTGATTTGTTTCATTATTTATATCATATATTCTGGAGTATATTCCTCTTAACTACATATAATACAGTTTTTCTTGGCCCTCGGAGAGCTGGGCAACACATATGCTAAATGAGAAAGCACGACAAGAACTCAACCTTGAGCTAGGCTTCAGCTAGCCTATCAGCATCTCCTCGTTAGTATAGTGGTGAGTATCCCCGCCTGTCACGCGGGAGACCGGGGTTCGATTCCCCGACGGGGAGTATAGCATATTTTTGGAATTTTGGAATTACTTTCCTCATATAATCTTGAAAAAAATATATTTTACTAGCTTCAACAAAGCAATTGTATTGATTCTATAAATAATTACCATAGAAACACAGCTTTTGGAGGATAGGCAAAATAAAAATCAAATGCCTCATGTGAGCATTGAACGCACTACCTTCAGTTTATGAGACTGACACGCTGCCTACATCGCCAAGGTCTCAATGCTACAAGGTGAAGGCCGTAACCAGGATCAAATCTATAACGGAACAGACTTGTACAAGCAATGACTGAAAACAAATAAGGACATTTGTCTTTCAAATTTTTTCAAACACATATGAGTAAAATAAAAATGACAAAACCAAGCATAGGCCAGGATTCAAGCACTGTCAAGTGAGATTTCAATTACTGAAAGTGTAACAATGCACTACAGCCCTTCCCCCGCTTTTAAAATACACCATCTGCCTACCCCATGGAGGACAAAAAGCACCATCTGATAACACCTTCAAAAGTATTATAAAATGATTGTAGGTTTCACCATGTTTTCATTTTTTTATAATTCCTTTATTTTTATTAAAAAGAAAAAAAGCAACATGGAAGAGGGAGGGAAAAACAAGCGCCCAACGTGGGGCTCGAACCCACGACCCTGAGATTAAGAGTCTCATGCTCTACCGACTGAGCTAGCCGGGCTCACGACACAGCTTGGACACTGCAGAACTCAGTCACTGTCTGAGTAACATCAGAAACTTAGAACTAGGAGCTGAATGAGACATGCTGCAAACTCCTGAACACTCAGATGTGAAGTGGGAGTTTATCCAAGATTTTCTGTGTGCAGAATCAGATATTCGACTGTCCATCAATTTTTTCCCTACTATCTGGGGTCGGGTCGCAGGGGCAACAGCCTGGCTAAGCCAAAATTCCCAGTATCGCCCACCCGTATGACCGAGCTTCTCACCTTATCTCTGAAGGAGAGCGCAGACACCCTGTGGAGGAAATACATTTTGGCCGCTTGCATTCTTGTTCTGTCGGTCATTACCCAAAGCTCGTGACCATAGAGGAGGGTTGGAATGTAGACCAACTACTAAACCAGAGCTTTGCCTTTTGGCTCATCTCTCACTTCACAAAGAATCGGTACAGCACACTGGTGTTTTTTTATGGACAATCCATGATGAGCACAGACGTCCAATAACAAAACACTGCTTGAGTTCGGATCGGGGGGGGGGGGGGGGGGGTTCTTCCCAAACACACCTCTCCAGGTCTCAATGTCATTGTCCACATGAGCGTTGAAGTCCCCCAGCAGAAAGAGTCCCCATTAGAAGCGCTCCCCAACACCACTTCCATGGACTCCAAAATGGGTGGGTAATCTGAACTGCTGTTAGGCGCATAGGCAGATACAACAGTTTGAGCCCATCCCCCCACATGTAGGCAGAGGGATGCTTCCCTCTCATTCACCCCAACGGCACCAAGATGGGGGCAATAAGTATGCCCACTCCTGCTCAGTGTGTCTCAGCAAGGGCAACTCCAAATTGAGAGTGTTCAACATGGGGCTTGGCGGTATGACCTCAAATTCATATCATAGTACTGTATAAATTGAATCCCTTCACGGTAACGGTATATATCGTGGTAGGAAATTATCATAAAAGTAAAGATAATGTAATTATTAGACCATTTTTTGCAGAAAACTGTAATCATAATCAAACCCAGCATTTTTGCTGTAATGCAAATGAATATAACAGAAGTACAAAAGAATGCTTATATTGCACAACGGTTTCAACAAAAAAAATTCTCAAATTGAATAATTGTAAAGAATAAAAGTTTAGATTTCTGTGAAATCACACCTTGACTTGATCAGCAATTATCTGACGCACTAACTCTCTTTCTCTTGTAGCAACAGTATTTTTTTTTTTCATTTGTTGGCATATACCAGGGCTATTCAACTAAATTACTCCGGGGTCCACTGTTAATGCAGACCAACAGCTCAGGGGCCGAACATCCAGCAATTAAAGTTGTTATGTAAATAGACTAAGTATTACAAAAATCTGTTACATTTGAAATAGTTCATTTTGCTGTTTTTAATCATGAAAACATACAGAACCCTATTTAAAAAATGTAGTGATGATAAAACAAACAAACAAACAAAAAAGAAACACATTATGCCTCATATTTACCACAAAATATTTTGACACCTCTGACTTACCAAATTTTTAAACCAATTTTATTTTCACTTTCATAGTTTTATCTTCAACTGCTTGTAGTATTAACTGTCTTGGATGTTCATAGAAATGGTTTATTTCAGATTGTAGCCAAGATTCTGACGTTTCTGTAGATACCAAACATGTCTAGGTTTAACTAAAATAACTTAAGACATTAAAGCAGAAAACCAGGGGTTTGGGCTTAAGAGATGAGTGAACCAATTGGCAGGCCGAACTTTGGTCACTTGGGCTGCTAGTTGAATAGCCTTGGCATTTACCGTAATTAATATTTCTAGTTCCAGTGGTGAGAAATATGGACTTTGAGTCTTATTTTCTCTCGTTGCCATGATGAATCTGACTTCCATTGATGAGGGCTTCATTTATGCTTGCAGTACTAATCAAGGAGCAGGGTAGGTTGATTCAGAGTATATGCCTTCTACCCAGGGCCTGCTAAGCCTGCTTTCTGAAACAGGGCCCAGAAGTGCAACCAAGACCAAAAGAAGTGTCATAGCTGCAAAATCCTGAATAAGACTGTCCTTAAAACAAATCATTCCTCTTTTGAGACAGATTTAATATAAGGGAAATTAGGTTTTTCAAGGTAATTATGACATTGTAAACACTAAAAGTAACTAATAGTAGTTATGGGAATACATAAAAATGTAACACCAAGCAGAAAAAAGTCATGCCCCGTGTGAGGCTCGAACTCACGACCTTCAGATTATGAGACTGACGCGCTGCCTACTGCGCCAACGAGGCCTGAAAGACAAGGACAGAAGTCAACTTTTATCCGTATACCATCCGGTTGTGACTGTGCCAGAAATTCCACTTTGTTTTGTAACATTACCACTGTTGTACCAATATGCATTTCCAGCCAAATAAAACTTGAATTCATCAACAACAGATCATCAAAATATCATTCAAAACCACGTTTTCACTAGTTGTAGTTTATAGTATTGTCCACCAGATGGCAACAAAGCACTTTCCACAAACTAAAAATAAATGGAAAACTAAAATGGAAATTAAAATGTAATTTAATAAGTAAATTTTTCTGTATACAAAGTTTACAATATACAAATGTTTTCAGTCAGCAGGCTGACAGTTTTAGGAGCTGCTTGAGTAAAACTTCCTCGTTCTTCTCCTCATCCTCTTTGAAATAGACCAAAAATCAACACCCATAAGCTTTCTGCTTACAGGTCAAACATTTTTTATTTAAATAGAAGTATTCAGTGTACATGACCTTATTAAAGTCACAGTTTAGTGTTCTTAGGACTGAAGACTTTATGAGGAAAGAGGTTTTTAAACATCTTTTCATTTTCCACGTAGATAGTATGATAATAATGTCCAGCCTGGGTCGCGGATAGAATCGATCCTAAAGTTCGATACTCGGTCGATACTTTTTTACAGCTCGTAGTTTCGTTCAAAAAAAAAAAAAAGCTTCACTGGAGCATCCAGGTCAGAGGCAGCTTCAGATATAAACAATGACTAAAGAAGCAGGTCAGATAATTATTTAATCGGCTCTGATTAAACAACAACTTCTGATTCGATGCGCAAAATGTAGCATCCATTCTAGCTCTGTAAACAAACAAGCCAGCTGATGAGACGTCACGTCTTTTACTGCGCATGCGTGTCACATCAGTGCTGTGTAGCGTTCACACAGGAGTCTGATACAGGTCACATTTAAAATGTAATGTGAACGTTCACACAAAAAGATCGGATTTTTTCAAAAAATCGGAACTGAGCATTAAGACCTGCAGTGTGAACGTAGCCATAGTCCCTCCTGCATGCCTGGGCCTTCCTCTGGGTCTTCTCCTAGAGGGACGTGCTCCGAACACCTCACCAGGGAGGCGTCCAGGAGGCATCCTAGCCAGATGCCCGAGCCACCTCAACTGGCTCCTCTCAACGTGGAGGAGCAGCAGCTCTACTCAGAGTCTCTCCCAGGTGACCAAGCATTTCCCATCTCTAAAAGAGAGCCCAGACACCCTGCAAAGGAAACATATTTGTATCTGTGATCTAGTTCTTCCACCCGGGAAAAAAAAAAAAAAAAAAAAGGGGGCAGGACAAAGGCCACCTGACACCTCCTCGTTAGTATAGTGGTGAGTATCCCCGCCTGTCACGCGGGAGACCGGGGTTCGATTCCCCGACGGGGAGTATGGCAGAATTTTGTAATTATTTCACAAATAAAAACTTGGAAGAAAACATCTTTTACCTTACATACAGCTTTAACAAATCATCCAGGGTTTCCCCTACATGTAATTGCTCGTGGTGCACCGTCACAGCTAAATAAAAGCCACCACACCTAAACAAAAGCCGCCATACCTTCAAAATGAATTTTTTTTTTTGTCAACATAAAACAGGGGTTGACACAACCATTGTTTAGGTTGTCCGAGACAACCTATTTTTATTTTGGACAACCGGATCCCGCATTGTTTAAAGACCTCTTTACTCAGAAAATCTTCAGTCCCAAGAAAACTAAACTGTAACTTTTAATAAGGTCATGTACACAGTATACTCCAATTTAAAAGAAAATATTTGACCTGTAAGCAGAAAGCTTATGGATGGTGGATGTTGATTTTTGCTCTCTATTTCAAAGAGGATGGAGGAGAACGAGGAAGTTCTCCCCAAGCAGCTCCTAAAAGTGTCAACCTGCTGACTTAGAGCATTTGTGTATAGTAAACTTTGTATACAGAACAATATACTTATTATATTAAATTATATTTTAATCCCCCCCGCTCATGAGAGGTCACCACACCACCACCGTTAAGAAAAATCCTAGGGGAAACCCCTGTGACATCTTTTATTAGTATTAACAAATTTAATGTATTGACTGAATAAGTATCTTACTAAGGAACAAACCACTTTAGAAAAATAGGCATCTAAAACTAATGCCCCGTGTGAGGCTCGAACTCACGACCTTCAGATTATGAGACTGACGYGCTGCCTACTGCGCCAACGAGGCCTGATGGGAGTCCTGGCTGCCCGAATTGGCTCCTCCTGATGTGGTGGAGCAGCGGCTCTACTCGGAGGGGCTCAGTGTAGTCAACTGGTAGCCAACTGGACAATGCGTAGTCACATGGTTGTTCAGCGTTCGTTTTCACACACACCTATAACAGCCCGAGACAAACCATATCAAGCTCCTAGTGCTGGGCGATATGGCCTAAAATCAATATCACAATATATTGACCAGTTTACCTCGAGAATAATAAATGCACGATAACGCTTACTGCTGCCACCCACCACCACACACAAATACATGGTACAGTGGTGCCTTGACTTACGAGTGTCCTAACTGAGTTTTTTGAGATACAAGCAGTCTCAGATATTTTTTGCTTTAAGATGAAAGCTAAAATTTGGGTTACGCGCCAACTTCACACACCCCTCCGCTAGATGGCGCCAAGAACACAGGAGTTAACACCGCAACAGGTGTTCACCGTCCCACTCATTAGCTTTAAGCAGTTACTGTAGCTCGCGGTTAAAGCATTTGTGTTCCACTCGCATTTATTTTTATAAAACTTCACGAACCAGCTTTTGCCAACTATGGGACCAAAAAAGGTGAGAGCAAAGCATGGCGCTGAGAAAAAGAAGCGGATGATGTGAATTGAACTGAAGAAAGAAATTACTGAAAAACACAAGGTGTGCATGTAGTCAACTTAGCAAAGCAGTACGAGCGCAGCACTTCCACAATCTGCACCATATTGAAGCAGAAGGACTCAATAAAGGCTGTACTTCCAGCCAAAGGCGTTACAATAATTTCTAAAATGCGGACATCCATCCATGAAAATATGAAGAAGCTGCTGATGGTGTGGTTGACAGAGAAGCAGCTTGCAGGTGATGCAGTGACAGATGCTTTAATCTGTGAGAAGGCAAGCACTATTTACACTGATTTGGTGCAGCAGACTGGCACTTCAACAGATGAAGCATCAGGTGAGACGTTTAAAGCCAGTCGGGGCTGGTTTGACAATTTAAAAAGAGGACCGGCATCCACTCCGACGTTAGGCATGGTGAGGCAGCAAGCGCGGATACGAAGGCCCCTCAGAAAACCCCAGAGCATTTAAGTCACATAAAATTCTGAAAGAAAAGCTGCCGTTTATGTGGAGGGCAAACTCGAGGGCATGGGTCACCAGACAGTTCTTTGTGGACTGGGTAAATCTGGTCTTTGGTCCTAAGGTTAAAAAATATCTCCTGGGAAAAAAACCTATCGCTGCAAGCCCTTCTCCTCCTGGACAATGCACCTGCACACCCACCTAACCTTGAAGATGACATCCTCGATGAGTTCAGATTTATAAAGGTTCTGTACCTTCCACCCAACAACACTTATATCATGCAGCCCATGGACCAGAAGGTGATTTCTAATTTTAAGAAGGTCTTCACTAAGCTGCTGTTCCACCACTGCTTTGAGGTGACGAAGAGCACAGACCTCACCCAGCGAGAGTTCTGGAAAGACCACTACAACATTGTGATATGCCTCAGAATGATCGATATCGCTTGGCAGGGTGTTACAAAGAAGACCATGACATCTGCATGGAAAAAGCTGTGGCCTGAGGTTGCATCTGATACAGACTTTGAAAGACATGAACACGAAACAGCAGTGGTGGAAGAGATTGTGTCCCTTGGTAACTCCATGGGCCTGGACATGGATGAAAGTGACATCAATGAGCTCTGAGGAACTGACAACGGAGGAGCTAAAGGAGCTACAGACACAGCAGCAGACAGAAACTTTGCAGGACATAAGGTACACAGACTGCAAAAAATGTCCACCTAACCAAGTTTTAAAATATCAGCCAAAAAGTCTTTTTGATCTTGTTTTGAGACTGATTTACTAAACAAGAACTGACTGTGTAAGACTAATAATCTTGTTTTCAGAATGTGTAAGATTATTTATCTTGTTAGTCTGAAAATTTGACTCAAATTAAGTCAAAAATTTCTGCCAATGGAGTAAGAACATTGTACTTGGTAAGATTCTTGAAATATTTGATTTGACTCAATTTTTTCTTAATTCAAGAATCTTACCAAGTACAATTTTCTTACTCCATTGGCAGAAACTTTTGACTTAATTTGAGTCAAATTTTCAGGCTAACAAGGCAAATAATCTTACACATTCTGAAAACAAGATTATTATTCTTACACAATCAGTTCTTGTTTAGTAAATCAGTCTCAAAACAAGATCAAAAAAAGGATTACTGAGATGCATCAAGACAAGATCAAAAAGACTTTTTGGCTGGATATAAGATTTTAAAAATTGGTAAGATGGACAGTTTCTGCAGTGCAGAGGAGGTTGTCTCCACAAGTGAGATCAAGGAAATGTTGGGAATGTGGGAGAAACTTTCAGACTTTATTCAAAAGAAACACCCAGAAAAAGTGGCAAATGGTCGTGCGACGGCACTTATTAATGACAATTGCCTAAGTCATTTCAGAAACATTCTAAAAGGGAGGAGGAAACAGACTTCATTGGACAGGTTTTTATCAAAACCACCTGCAGATGAAATTGAAGAAGGTGTGGTGAAAAGGGCAAAAATCAGTGAATAAGTTTCAATGAATATTCAGTTAAGTTTTTGAAGTTAAGTTAAATAGAGTTTAATAAGTTCCAGCTATTGATCTCAGCCTCTCCACTTTGTCAAGGTAAATGCTGTACCTTTTCTTTTACAGTGTACTTACTTAATAAAATTACTGTAGTTCATTGCAGAAAATACATTGTTTTGTATTTTTATTCAATTTTTGTTATTCATAATGATTTTACTGATTTAAAAACATCCGTCCGTCCATTTTCTGCCGCTTATCTGTGGCGGGGGCAGCAGCCTAAGCAGAGAGACCCAGACTTCCCTCTCCCGAGTCACTTGGGCCAGCTCGTCCGGGGGAATCCCAAGGCATTCCCAGGCCAGCCAAGAAACATAGTCCCTCCAGCGTGTCCTGCGTCTTCCTCTGGGCCTCCTCCCAGTGGGACACTCTTGGAACACCTCACCAGGGAGGCATCCAGGAGGCATCCTAACCAGATGCCCAAGCCACCTCAACTGGCTCCTCTCGATGTGGAGGAGCAGTGGCTCTACTCTGAGTCCCTCCCGGATGACTGAGCTTCTCACCCTATCTCTAAGGGAGAGCCCAGACACCCTGCAAAGGAAACTCATTTCAGCCGCTTGTATCCGCGATCTCGTTCTTTCGGTCACTACCATATGTTCGTGACCATAGATGAGGGTAGGAACGTAGACCGACTGGTAAACCAAGAGCTTTGTCTTCTGGCTCAGCTCCCGCTTCACCACGACAGAATGATACAGCACTCGCATCACTGCAGACGCAGCACCAATCCGCCTGTAGATCTCCCGCTCCACTCTTCCCTCATTCGTGAACAAGACCCCAAGACACTTGAACTCCTCCACTTGGGGCAGGACCTCCTCCCCGACCCAGAGACGGCATGCTACCTGTTTCCAGCTAAAGACCATGATCTCGGATTTGGAGGCACTGATCCTCATCCTGGCCGCTTCAGACTCGGCTGTGAACTGCTCTAGTGAGAGCTGGAGATCACGATCTGATGAAGCCAATAGGACCACATCATCTGCAAAAAGCAGAGATGTGATCCCAAGGTCACCAAAAAGGATCCCCTCAACAACTTGGCTGCGCCTAGAAATTCTGTCCATAAAAGTTATGAACAGAATCAGTAAAAAAGGGCAACCTTGGCGGAGTCCCAACCCTCACCGGAAACGAGTCTGAATTACTACCGGAAATGCGGACCAAGCTCTGGCACCGGTTATACAGGGACCTAACACCCCAYATCATTGGGCCTGGTACCCCATACTCCCGGAGTACCACCCACAGGAGTCCCAGAGGGACATGTTCGAACGCCTTCTCCAAGTCCACAAAACACATGTAGACTGGTTGAGCGAACTCCCATGCACCCTCCAGGACTCTCCTGAGGGTGTAGAGCTGGTCCGTTGTTCCACGACCAGAACAAAAACCACACTACTCTTCCTGAATCCGAGATTCAACTATCCGACGGACCCTCCTCTCCAGAACCCCTGAACAGACCTTACCAGAGAGGCTCAGAAGTGTGATCCCCCTATAGTTGGAACACACTCTGTGGTCCCCCTTTATAAATAGGGAGACCACCACCCCGGTCTGCCAATCCAGGGGAACTGCCCCCGATGTCCACGCGATAATTTAGAGTCGCGTCAACCAATGCAACCCCATAACATCCAGAGCCCTAAGGAACTCCGGGCCAATCTCATCCACCCCCGGCGCCCTGCCACTGAGGAGCTTTTTAACCACCTCAGTGACCTCAGCACCGGAGATTGGAGAGTCCAACCCAGGGTCCTCAGGCTCTGCTTCCTCATGGGAAGACGTGTCGGTAGGATTGAGGAGGTCCTCGAAGTATTCCGCCCACCGACCCACAATGTCCCGAGTTGAGGTCAGCAGCGCACCATCCCCACCATAAATAGTGTTGGTGGCGAACTGCTTTCCCCCCGAGAAGCCAGATGGTGGACCAGAATCGCCTCGAAGCCGTACGGAAGTCTTTTTCCATGGCCTCTCCGAACTCCTCCCACACCAAAGTTTTTGCCTCAGCTACCACCCGAGTCGCAATCCGCTTGGACTGCCGAAACCTATTGGCTGCTTCTGGAGTCCCACAGAGGCCAAAAAGACCCGATAGGACTCTTTCTTCAGCCTGACAGCATCCCTCAGCCCTGGTGTCCACCAGCGGGTTCGAGGGTTGCTGCCACGACAGGCACCGACAACCTTACGGCCACAGCTCAGGTAAGCCGCCTCAGCAATGGAGGCACGGAACATGGCCCACTTGGACTCAATGTCCCCCACTTCCCCCAAAACGTGTTTGAAGTTCCCCCGGAGGTGTGAGTTGAAGCACCGTCTGATGGGAGACTCTGACAGACGTTCCCAGCAGACCCTCACTATACATTTGGCTCTGCCAGGTCTGACCGGCATCCTCCCCCACCAACGGAGCCAACTCACCACCAGGTAGTGGTCAGTTGACAGCTCCACCCCTCTCTTCACCTGAGTGTCCAAAACATGTGGCCGCAGATCAGATGAAACGACAACAAAGTCGATCATCGAACTGCGGCCTATGGTGTCCTGGTGCCAAGWGCACATATGGACACCCTTATGTTTGAACATGGTGCTCGTTAAACATGTAACAAAAAATAGCAGTGTTTTTTGGGGGTCCGAAACAGATTAAAGGCATTTCAGTTTATTTCTATGGGGAACACTGATTTGACATTCAAGTAATTTGAGTTAAGATCTCCATCTCAGAACGATTTCAACTTGTGACTCAAGGCACCAATAGTTATAACATTATACACTGTGTCCATGTTCTTAGTCAAAGTACACAGTTTAGTATTCTCTAATGAAGCATTATACATTAAGCTGAACCATTCGGCCCAAAGGGATTTGTAAGGAAGAGTTTGATTTTGAACAGCTATTCTGTAGTTTATATTTATCATTTTAATGTTTTTAATATATTTAATTAAAAAACATTTTTGGCAAAACTTGAATCAGATATAGTCATACAAATATTTAACCATCTCTGCAACTTTTCAGTGCAAACACATTATGTATGTATAACATAATTTTATATTTTAAAAAATGTACCAAATGTCTTTTGTACTACACAAAATAACTTAACTACATGTTTTCATTTGTTAGACTGACTGATTTCTCTATTAAAATAATTTCTTTCAAAATGATATTATTTAGAGAGCTCATGTAATCATTTAACACTATATATTCTTCATATCTGACCATTTCTTGAATCGCAGAGCAATTCAGTCACAGTATGGCTCTAAATATAAGCAAGTTATATTGTGAAGAATGAAATTTATATATATTTATGATAAACTACAATCATTATTATTCATTAATAATTAGATTATTTTTATTCAATGGCCATATATATTTTTTAATGGTTAACCCGCCCAATCAGAAGGCATCAGGACACACCCACCTGCCCAAATATGCATTTTACCTGCCCCAGGCAGTCGGGCAGTGGTATTTGTTTAACACTTGAATAGAACCACATATGATTTTTTTTTTGTGAATTGGTCACATTAAAACTGTTCAGACTGAAACTCTATATGGGTCACTTAGGCTACATTTACACTGCAGGTTGTTATGTTCAAATCCAATATTTTTTTTGCAAAAATCTGTTTTTTTTTGTTTTGTTTTCATGAACACTGACATTGTATGTTAAATGCAACTTCCATCAGACTGCAGTAGGTACTCTGAGGCATTAATGTGACCCACATGCACAGAAGACGATGTGGTGTCACATTCAGCATGTTGTTTGTAGAGGTTTAAATGCTACATGTTGCATGTGAATTCTGAAGTTGCTGTTCAATCAGAGCTGGTTAAATATTTATCTGACATGCTTGTTTTGTTCAGCATTTATATCTGAACCTACCACTGACTATGGCATCTATCCAACCC
>NW_013952998.1:90743-92367 GCF_001266775.1 Austrofundulus limnaeus | reverse complement strand
TATCTGATTTAAAACCACATACTGAAACGGCCTGGGTCGGATTTGAAAAAATCGGATTTGTCGCGTTCAGACTGTCATAAAAAATCGGATATGGGTCAGATGGGTCAAAAAAATCGGATTTGGGTCACATTTGCCTGCAGTGTGAACGTAGCCTTTGATCGAGAGGTYGCAGGTTCAAATCCCCTGACCGGCACTYAAAATTTAAGAGAGAAAAGTGTAGCATGCACATCTGCCTCCACCAGTATGTGCCCCACGGTGGGCCCTTGAGCATGGCCCTCAACAACCCCTCAGCTCCTCCTCAGGCACCTTAGATGCCACACCTCGGGTCTACATGAGAACACCTTCCAACAATAATAGCTTAAGTCAATTTTTATAAAGTTTTTCAGGAAATACAAAATGTACTATGACATTTTTTTGACATTCCTAACAAAGTTGGAAAAAATGGCTTAGGTGATTATTTTAGTAAATGTGTGATGCAAAGAATGAATTTATATTTTGGGAAGAAAATATTTATTAATATTATTATTAAGAAATCTCAAGCAATCTGCTAAAGCTAAAGGTATGTGTTTGGAGTGGCGCTCAGCAACTAAGATACCAAATTTTATCGTCATATTTGTAAAACTGACTGAATTACAGCCATTTTTGTGTAGGCTAAGGTCGATTAGCTGTAGCGGCCATCTTTAATCAGGTTGATGCCGATCACTCCAGTGGTTCATGAACAGGTAATACCAAAGTTTTTGGATCAGCCCAAGCTTCATGTTGGATGTCTAAGCTACTACCACCCCAATTTTCAGCTCAATATTTTTAAAACTGACAGAGTAATAGCCATTTTTGTGTTTATATTTTTGTGAGGCATCCATCTCAAACTAGGTTGACTTCAAAACTTGGTTAGTGCAAGTTGTATATTGAATGATTACTTTCTAATCCAATCAGCCCAGTGGTTCCTAACACATTCTGCTAACAGATTGGCAAATGGACCAAAAATAAACTGAGTAGCTGATAAAAACGGGTGAGGAAACAATCACCCAGACAAAACAGACTGGGTCTAGTTTTACCTAAARACCAGCTATAATCTTAAATATAGGGCACTTAGAGAAAATTCAGAGTGAGAACAGTTTTTATCTTCTAATTTATTGCACCAATTGGCTCTTCATATTAAAATGCTAATAACTTCCATCCTCATGGGGCCCTTTGTGTGTGTGTACTTGTTTTTACTACAGAGTGAGGACCATTTGCATCATAGTTACTATCAAAGTGAGGTTTTGAGGACCTCTTCCATATCCTTACTTTATTTGCAGTTCTACTACACTTTACTGGTTAGGTTTAGAGGTATGGTGTGAATTAAGTTTTGGTTCAGGTTAGGATTAGCTATAGACAGTAATGATTAGTTTTAGGGAAAATATCTGAGTTGGGCATAAATATAATTACAAAAATGAATCAATAGAATAAGTCAATAGAAAGTCCTCAGTTTGATGCAAGTACAAGGATGTGTGTGGGGACTATTTTCCAGACAAACGCAGCCTAATTGAGACCAAAGCCTGGTCCCCATGGGTACGGATGCTGATTTTTTTTTGTGTGTGTGTGTGTGTGTGTGTGTGTGTGTGTGTGTGTGTGTGTGTGTGTG
>NW_013952998.1:88810-90576 GCF_001266775.1 Austrofundulus limnaeus | reverse complement strand
ACACACACACACACACACACACACACATACGTATGTATATATATATATATATATAAGTTGGAAAAATAAGTTGGAAAAATAGAAATGAAGGTCAATTAAATTATAAAACGTGAAGTAAAGCTCTCCTTTTTATTTAATTGGCACATTTTTAATTGTATTTATTTATTTATTGGTCCATTTATATATTTCTGATTTTATTTCTAATTATGTCCGTTTCGGTCCTCCATACTGCAGAAGAGGTTATTAAATGTCTGAATCAGGTGTGTTGGAGCCAGGAAAAACATAAAACATGTAGGGCTGCGGCCCTCGAGGACCAGGATTGCCCACCCCTGGTTTAGACAGTATTGTGGTATACCTCGGTTTTTAAAATACATCGAYAGTACGGAAAAATGAGGACGATATTTTAACCCTCTGGAACGRTTACATGACCGATACGTCTTCTCTGAGAATCTGTTTCAATTTGTGTCAAAAGTAGAGACTTCAAACTATAGTTTTAAAATTGTTTATAGGTATAAATGTAAATAGTACACGCCACTTTTTTTCCCTGAACATGATCGTGCCATTTGATGCTCACTGCAGCAGCAGGCAGATTGAAACATGGTAATCTCGTGGAAAAAAACATCTTGATCCATCGTCGGTCTCATCTTTCTCTCAAGCCGAAAAAACATTGTTGCGAAAGACTTTTGCACAACATTATTTCAAGGTCTGACCAAAACACCTACTACTCCCTTTCTCAACATTAGGATAAACTTAGTCTAAAACTTTGTTTACTTTATTTACTTGCTGTCAGTTATCATAAACCTTGTTATTCCAGTTTTCCAAACAGGCAAACACTCCAGGCTCTTGGAAAAATAACTAACCAATAAAGCTATACAACGGGAAATAAATATGTATCTCAAGTCTATTCTTCGGACAACAAGTTACAAATTGTTCTATCTCCTCTGCATGTGTAAAACTAACAGCAGGGCTTCCTGTCTTGGCACACTCAGAGTCCATTCCACGACCCTTATCTATTCAGCAYTCGTCATCCTGTCTTCAAAATAACTCCAAATCCTCCCCGGGGCCGASTGTCTGAAGGCAGCGCAGCAGCTCGGTTAGACAAACCAACAAGAGGACAGACATAACATACACACTGTAGACTTTCACTGTGTCCTAAATTCTGTGCAACTCGTGAACTGCTGTGTGAACGTGACATTTCTGGGCTTWTATCAAAATACAGGACATGTGAGAAAATGTGACTTCTTATCAAAGCTACGTTAGGATGAGTTAAGAGGCTGTTCAATGCCRATAAAGTGGTTTTCCTGACTAAAACTCACACTTATCCTGCTGACACTGATTAAATACATCTAAAAATGTGTATCTTTGATTACGTAGTGCACCGGTAAATCTGCACCAAGTTCACTAACTTTGGGAGATGAYGATAAACAAGTTGGGCTTCTCACCTACGTCCACAACGGTCTGAAAATCAGCCACTGTCCCCGTTTACACTGCTGTCAGAGTAATGTCCAGTTTGAAACAAGTTTGTATTGTTTCAAGTGTATCGCCCAAAACCGGAGTCAGCACGTCAGACTTTTTAAAGATTGATCTGGCAGAAAACTACCATCAGTGCAGCAAATTAAATGAAGGTGTGTAATTATATTTAACATGGAGCACACACATTGTTATTGCCCACCACCTAGGGTTGGGCATAATCGTATCGTGTGCAATTAATCATCAGAAAAACATTAATCGATTACGTTTTGGCACTTGACGATTAATGCCACCAG
>NW_013952998.1:86558-88071 GCF_001266775.1 Austrofundulus limnaeus | reverse complement strand
AAGAAGAACCCATCCAGAGGATCTACTTATTTTTTCTTTTTGATTTTTTTCTACCTGGATTACTGAGAAGCATCAGGACATCTGTCCAAATTTATTTCTGACAGATTTAGCTTCTAAAATAATAATTTTATTAAACCAGTCCTCGTTCTGACCCAAAAGAATATAAGACATTTAGTCTCATTGYATAAAGTTGAGAGGCAGTGAGCGCTTCTTCAAACTACCACCAGGTGGTGCTGTAGCGCCGCATGCGTGTCTTTTTTTCCTGGTGGAGCTCGTGGACTAGAGGCGGGCGGTGCGCGACTCTTTTTTTTTTTTATTGTTCTGGTAAGGAAGCTTTTCTCCGCGGTTGGCCCACGTTCGTATCGATGGCTGCTGCCCAGAAACCACGTCTCACCTGAGAGAGGGAGTCGGTTCGGCTCGGGACCAGAACAAGTTCGCGCGTGTTTGGGATTTATCTGAGGAAAAGGGAAACAAAAAAAGCTTCCTCCGAGGGGACAGCTTGTGGATCCTGGAGGAAGACACAAGGGGGTAAGGAAATCAAGCTAAGCGAGGTTCACTGTTTGGTCTCCTTTTTACTAAAATGTTGSGTTTTTTCCTTACTTATATACCAGCTTTAACAGTAAACACCTTCTTCTTTTAAAACAACTTCGCTTCTTGAGGTTATAATCTCGCTTTTGTTGCCACCAGTCTGTCCATTTTCCTAATCTTCTGAGATTTAGGGGGGGTCCAGCTGGGCTKGAGCTCAATATAGACCAGGAGGTTCCTCTCAGGTGGGTGATAAACACGTTTCAGCTGAAGCTGATCATGTCAGTTTCAGCAGCTTGAAGCTAGTGTCTGTAGTTTGTCCAGCTGTAAGAAACACGGCAAAGCTCATGGACATTAATCTGAGCAGGTTGTCTCACTGTAACCTACTGTCATCTTTGGCCTGAAGGATTAACCCACATCCTGCAACTGTACTCCGACTCACACAGCCAGGTAGTATGTGTTTCATTTCCCAAACAAAGCAGCTCTGAAGGTGTTACCTTTATTGATTTCTGCTGGACAYATGTCCTATTKGCAYCTCCCTCCTCCATCATTATCATCTGCTGCTACAGGGGGTCAAGGGGGGTCACTGGGGAGGCAGCACCCTCAGCATAGTATCCAAACGTTTYAGCTAATTTTGGCTTAAATATGGTCAGTTGCCGTACATTCCTGCAGGTTGTATAATCAGTACCACCCAGTCTAACTGGTCAGGGCCGACCAGAGGCATAGGCAGTATGGACAAATGCTAAGGACGCCGTCCATCCAGGGGGTACCACAAATAGGGGACAAACGTGAATAATTTGTATTTTTTTTTTAAATCAGAGTGTAGTTGATTTAGTCTGTAGAATAATCACTGATTACTCAAGGTTTTATGAAGGAAACTTGTTCTGTGGGTTTCTCAGCCTGTTTTGTTACTACATTATAGCTGCCACAAACGATTATTTTATTAATGGATTAATCGCCGATTATTTATTCGATTAGTCGACTAATC
>NW_013952998.1:80978-86331 GCF_001266775.1 Austrofundulus limnaeus | reverse complement strand
GCTAAGGACTCCGTCCATCCAGGGGGTACCACAAATAGGGGACAAACGTGAATATTTTGTAATTTTTTTTTTATCAGAGTGTAGTTGATTTAGTCTGTAGAATAATCACTGATTACTCAAGGTTTTATTAAGGAAACTTGTTCTGTGGGTTTCTCAGCCTGTTATTACATTAGGGCTGCCAGTCATCGATTATTTTAATAATCGATTAGTCGTGGCAGCCCTATACTACATATGTGCTGCAGAAGATGTTTTGTAATAAAAGTATATGATGCAGTCCAGGAACTGGTAACTGGCAGTGACATAATTTCCCAACAAACCATATAAAACTGCATTCCAGTCAGCCGACAGGTGATTGTACTGTTGCTGCTAACCTAGCTACAACACTGCTACAATATAAACAATGACAAAAAGAGAGATCTATATCATGCAAATAAAAATTGATTTTAACACGTACAGTATTGCACAGAAAACACACTACATGTGCAAGTGATTACACATGCACAAAAAATTAAGAAAGATAATTAACAGTAAAAGTTACGGAGTTAACTTTCTAAAGCTGTGAGTAGCTGCCATCTTGAAATCAAAACTGGGAGCAGTTTCATTTATTCCACTATACCAGTGGAATATTACCACTGGAGGAGGCGTTCCAGTTTAAATCTACCAATGGGAACATGGAAATCACCACTTTCCAGGACCACTGGAAGCAGCATAACAACTGGTGCTCACTGAGTAAACRGGAAACAAAATAAGGATAATGGAATTTTTTGKTATGATCTCAGATAAAGTTCAGGTTCAAGTCTGGTTTTTAGTCTTCTACCTTCATAAAATACTGATTTTATCTTGTTTTATTCASCCCAAGGTCTTAGTCAAATGCTCTTCAAATTAGGGGTGCACATCAGCGTTCTTAAAAAAGTCTGACCTGCCAGKTCWGATTTTGGCCGATACAGATTATTAAAATATATATAACTGACATTGTCAGGTGTTATAAGATGACAATACACCTGYAAAGTTTCAGTCTTATTTTATTGAAAAACAGTGACCAATACCCTTGAAACAATACAAACTTGTTTTTACTGGACATTAAGTAGTGCTCACAGCAGAGAAAAAGGGGACAGTGGCTGATTTTCAGACCTTTTGTGGAGGTAGATAAGAAGCCCATCTTTTCCACCGATCTTCCAGAATGAAGGAAATCATTGACCCCTACTTCTAATTACTGAAAAATGTATTGTTTTGAGTAGATATTTTTTACAAAAATATCAAAGGTAGTAACACCTTGCGCCCCCCCTAGAACTGCTTCACTCCACAGCTGCTAGTTAACATCAACAGGTGTTCCTCATTGCTGTTAGCACATGTTGGAAGGTATGAGGTAGACTTGTGGTATTCTGTTTCAAATGATTTATGKTAAGTATTTTAATTGGACAACCTGGTTTCTAACATAAAAATATCAAAGAGCAATTGTTTAATTTGGTATTTGAATGTATGTAAATTATCAGTGAGATTTAGAAAACTGCACTGCCACCTGAAATCTTGCCTGGGGCCCCAAATTGGTTATTGGGCCGGCCCTGCAACCAGTGGTACTGACTGGGTTCTCCTGCTGGAGCTGATAAATTGCTTTGAAAGTAAGGGAGAGCGGAGTGTCACCTTGATRAAATGTCAGGTACAATCTCTGATCTGTCGAGCACCGCAGGTGCACCYGAGCTGTCAAGGCCTTAATCTTTTCACCACCAACTCTACTGGATACATGTCAGCTGGTAACAAATCTCCTTGTAGTTTTTTTTTGCTTTCTAGCAAGAAAACAAAGCCCCAAACCGTTAACATTTCTTTCTGTTGGGATTTTAAAACCAGTATATGTAATATTTTAAGGGAGAGTCCTGATTTTCAGCTGCTGCAACACCTTTAAGTCATATCTGTAAAATGCAACAACAGAATGAAAAAAAAATCTGAAAATGGAGCATCATTTTAAAAAGCACAACAACTTATAACTGATGATTAAAAAAAACAGAAACACAGAAACCATGATGTATCATGGCAGAAAGCTACGATGATACATTGTAGTATTGAAATATTGACACTTAGGAAATATGTGAATATTTTAACATCTCTAAAACATAATGAATATATAAAGATGAAATTAAATWTATATTATACAAATAGCATTTTAGAAAACACAGGAACATGTTCACTTATGACAGGTAAAATAAAACCAACATATTAAAACCCAAAGCACACTGCAGAGAATGTTCCAGATTAGAATAATTWAAAAAAGGCAAATCATTTGACTTTGAAAAAAACGTGAATATTTGAACATCTCCAAAATGCAACACCAAGTGGAAAATGAGGCTAAATCTCCCAAAAAGGCTAAATGTATTATTGGGAAATTAAAAATAATTATAAAAACACAGCAACATATCTAAATATAACTGGAAATTGCAACATATAGTGAGACAAAACTGTTAAAAAATAACTGCAGATTAGGAAACAAACACTGCTAATGGACCCAACCACAATTTAGACAATAATGAAACTATATATTTTTTGCACGTTTTCTAAAATGCTTGTTGCTGTTTTTAGTTTTCCAAACCCTTTTTGTTTTACTTGAATCTTTTAAAACCTAGTTGGGTTAATGGTTTTTTTTCCCCTCTTGATTCCAGTAATCTGGGCATGACTAAAGTTGCACGTTTTGTTTGTGTTGTTTCTCTTCACGCCACACAAACTTAAGAGTTTTAACTTGTTTCCTGTGAGAACAGCTAATCATGCAGAACTTTTCTTGACAACGCTTTGGTTGGAAAATACCAGATTTGAAGCATTTATCTTGTAAATGTGTGCTCTGGTGTTTTGTGCAAAGGAGCCTGGGTGTGCTAAGAAAGACATTCARGTCGTCAGCGTGAGCTTTCAGAGTTTAGCACAAATAAATAATGAAGCATCATAACAGATCATTAAAAAAAAAGACTACATTTGGGAAACACCACAAYGCTCAGTTTGCTCATCACATCCTGTTTTAGGTTTCATGTCTGGACAGGAGGTCCTCTTTTGCAGAACAGTTTCGCTTTTTGTTTACGCTCCGCTTTGTAAAACACCCAAGTAGATTTAATGAATGAATCTGTGCAGATTCATCAGAAGTCCTTCAACAAATTGTGGATTTTCAGGCGTTTGATGTATATTTGCAGACTATTTTTTTTTAGGAAATTTCTTCCCTTTGTTCTGTGCACCAGAACTTATTTGTTATGCAACGTATGGCACCTGTTTCCATAAAAAGACTATAACGTCTACGTAGATTAATAACCTAATTGCCCGTATGACACAAAGCTCTTTCTGCACATGCACTTTGCACATCCGACCCCCCCCACCACCCCCACAGACTCCTGGGAAACTCGCAGCGAGCACCAGTTCAAAGGCTGCCGGAGCAGGCCTCGGTGAGTTAAAGCCCCGCTGCTGGACGCTCCCACAGTGGCCTCCTTTGTGCCCGCTGTGTGACCGGCTCACTCTGTATTCCCCTCTTGCACAACCTCCCCCAAAAACCCTCTCCAAACCTGCGCTCTCTGGTTTTAATCGCTGCAGACGGCGATCTAGAGGGTCTTAAATCCGTCCTGGCTCGTTTCTGATGGAAAACTTAGTGGAAAACCTGCTCTGGGGGGAAGCTGGCAAATCAACCCTATGTGAAAATTAGTTCATGTGTGTCATTGGCATGTACTTGTTGGTGATCAGAGCTGTAAAAGTAGTTGTAAACTTTACACTTGTTTTGTTTTGAAGCCTGTTGGTGACCCAGTAAGATCAGGTGTAGGGTTTCTAGACCAGAATATTCTTTAAGGTTAACACCATCAAGCAGGACTTGTTTTTGTTTTTGTTTTTTTAGACCAAACTGATTTCACTCTAACACTGTGGGGAAGTAGCTCACAACAACAAGCTGCTGTTCCCACAGGTGTAATGAGTAACCTGAATGTCAGGTCCTTTTATTGTCAGGTCAGCTTCCATGGCTCGGCTCCAGGTTTCAGCTTTTGTCACAGAGGTGAGGAGAGGCACCAACCGGTGTGTACAGGTGGGGGGATTAGGAAGGATTGTGCGACTTATTGAGTCTTTTGTACGTGTGATTAAGAAGTTGTTCAAGTTTTTGCTTTTGGAATTAGAAGACTTTGTTAAGTAGGAAAGCTTCAACCAAATGAATATATTTATTTGTTGTATTCAGTTCATTCACATTGTGTTGTTTGACACAGATGTGTTTTTAATCAAACTTTTATGAAAACATGTCAATCAAATAAGCACAAAAATGTGATTTAACTGAATCAAATATAAATCTCAAGTCACTTTGCTCACACAGACGTTATCTTCTGGAACTTGTAGTTGCAAAGAGAGCTGATAGGACCAAATGTAGGCATTAAAACAAAGTTTGTAAGTCTCCATTAAATTAGAGCTGCACAATGTATGACCCATGCTGGCAAAACTGAAGTTCAAAACCAGTGAATTAGTACCGTCCTAAATGATTATTTTTCTCTCAATTAATCTAACGATTATTTTTACGATTACTCGATTAGTCTGACTATTTTTTTTGATCGAGTAAGATCCCAGTGTTAAGATTTTAATGGCAAACTCCTCGGTAAACAAGGAGAAAGTGGAGGAAAAGAAACACCTTAATGTTTTTTTGTTTTGTTTTGTTTTGTTTTGTTTGTGGAAGCAACACTGCCCACTGCATGTAAAAACATTTCTGCCTGAAGTGTGTAAGTTTCAGTTTCTCTGACGAGTACAACACCGACGCTAACAATCAGAAAATACCACAGAGACTGTTGCTGCCAACGTTAAAATTCTTAATATATTACGTTAATGCCAAAAAGCAATTTAACAACAGGACTTACGATTCTGCAGTTTTCCTCCTGCCTTCCTCTTCGAGCAGAACACCAGGATGTTTGCGCTTCAGGTGTTCATTCATTGCGGTAGTGCTACTATGCTAGGCTAACTCCATTTTACAGAGTCAACCACCAACCAAGCCCTTTTCTTTCGGTTTAAAATACTTCAACACTTTCGACATCTTTGGACGTTTCCTTGGCTGAACTCTGTCATCGGGGTCTTCTTCATGTGTACTGCTCAGACCGGGTGTCGCCATTTTCTTTGCCTTCTCCTCTTTCGACGTATTCACATAAAACGACGTGTCGACGGTATGTTGTGCGTGTCGACGTATTTATGCAGTCGACGCAACCGGTGACGTCGACTAGTCGGGACAGCACTACAGTGAAGATATTGATTTTTGCTGTAATTGAAAATTGAGTAAGAATGAGTCCATAAACACACTATCCATTATAAAACGCAGAATCCCACAGAATTTGCCCATTTGGGGTATTTAATAGTTTAGTTTAATAGTTTA
>NW_013952998.1:77720-80062 GCF_001266775.1 Austrofundulus limnaeus | reverse complement strand
ACAGTAATGTTTTCTGGTGATAATTCTTACTGCTCTTTTCTGTAAAATAAAAATAGGATTTGTGATTGCAAGCTTTACCCCAGACTTCAACACAGTAAATCAAGTGTGGAACAATTATTGTAATACACAATATAAAATATTTGATGTATTTTGGAAAATACAATGTATTTTGGATGCTGCTGCTTCCTGCACCTGCCATTACCTGGTTTATTTAATTACTTACTCACTTTCAAGACAACATTTTTATTTTTATGTTTTAATTTGAGTTGAAAAGAATAAAATTCCTGAGGATCAAATGTTCTAGGGGGTTAAATAAATAATTTTCATTTAATATTCAGTTGTTATACATTATAGTTTTGGAGAATCATCATTATGTTTGACTGAGGGGTTATTAGTGGTGTGACAAAATGGCTCAGGGGGTACACAAGTCTTAAAAGGTTGGGAACCACTGTCATAAAGGACTGCAATAGATCCCAAATGATCTGCAAGCTAATATTCTATTATCCCATGGACCCCACTGCCCTTAATGTTCACATCTGATTTAGACAGTATTTGTTGCCCATTCATAACAGAATGGGAATGTAGTGAGAAAAATTAGTTTTATTGTGATTCTCAATAACATCACAATTATATTGGGTTTTGATTTTATTGGAGCCCTTGCTAAAACTAACAACAATGTGAAATATGCTGAAAAACCTATTCAAAGCTTCAATATTGCTTTCATTTAATGCAAAGAAATGAACTTAAGAGTGGTTAAGACCCTGGTCTATGACATGAATTACTTGTTCTGTTAGGCTTTTCATTGGAGTCATTTATTCTGATCCACTTCGCTTTCATCTTGTCTGGCTGCCTTTTTAAATGGTCCTCCAGTAAATATCCTTTAAACCCCCAAAGGGCTTTTAGTTTGATACTATTACTATAAGATATGAGTTTGTTGTGCAATTTGAGGAAAATGGAAAAAAAGGAGCAGATTGATACTAGGCTTTGCTGCAAGAAAGAGCACTGGAAATTTAACCCAGCCTCTAATAAACTTCAAAAAATATATATCTTCTGCAGGTGAGGCCTTTAGAAGTACCTGTAGCTGTTTGATACAAGACATCTGCCTCTCACTGTCTTTGAGACCAAAAACTCATTGAACCTGTTTTTATTTGGTTAGAATTTCTACAAATACCATTCGTTGTCTGTGTGCAGATAAATTTTCTGCATAAAGTCACTACTTTTTACTTGTTCCTTTCAATCTGTGCCTTATCTCATCAGTAAATAAACTGCTGATGTTAATTCTCCAGGGTTCGTGCAGTCTTAAAAAGTAAAAAAAAAAAGTCTAAAATTTGAAAATCTAAATTTAAGGCCTAAAAAAAATCTTAAAAATTCACAGATTTTCATCCAAGGTCTTAAATTTAATTTTGTCAAGTTTTTTAAATTCTTTTTTACTTTCAATCATTCCCGAGAAGCGTTGGCTGCGTAAATGAACAAGAGTAAAGTGCTGTGATCAGAGCTTCATGAAGTGCTACGTTTGCTACCGGCCTTTGTACACGTTAAACTACAAGTCCTGTGATAACTGCAGGCAAAATATGGCACAGTTTACTTCCATGTTTTCGACCTCTTTCCCGGTACAACCACCTGTGTACGGTGGCGTATTCACCCGCCCAAAAAAAACAAAGAMGKTCAGTCTTGTCCACTGCTTGTCATTTAAACACGGGAAAGTGTGTTTTCAATGAGACATGGCTTGATATCAATGATTTTTGACCTCTGTTTGATACGATCCACAGCAGTCGAGATGAAGGTCTCATAGATATGACTGTTTCATTAAAATAATTAATTTTTTTTGTATTAAAAATAAATATTCTTTAATGGCTAAATTGATAGCAATAAAGGTTTTTATGTTTAAATTTCTGGGACCATTTCAATGTTTTTATTAATGCGTCGTTTTGGTCTTAAATGTCATTCCGGATGGTCTTTAAAAGGTCTTAAATTTAACTCACTGAAACATGCATGAACCTGACAGTGTATTTGCTCTTCAGATTACATTAGACATGGTGATGGAAGCCCACCTAAACACCAGCCACTCTGAAGCTGATCCTTGCTCAGCCGCCATCCRTACGTCTCGAAACATTTACAGATCTTGGTTTATTTGCATTAGATAAAAGATTACCTTGTTAATCAGCAAAATGTCCCGTTGATTGAAAGGCTTGTATTTATATTTATATTGCTGAAAAAAGGGACTGAACCAAAGCCAGCTTCTTCAGCCTCCTGTCTGTTCTGGAGCACATTCCTCCACCCTGATGTCACCAGCTGTCTGAGAGGTTGTGTGTGTGTGTGTGTGTGTGTGTGTGTGTGTGTGT
>NW_013952998.1:73673-76636 GCF_001266775.1 Austrofundulus limnaeus | reverse complement strand
CTTCCTCCACTGCCATATGCTAAACTAACTAGCAGACACTGTGCAGAAAATCAACGTTCTGTTCTCTGATTGGCCAGAATGATATGCTGCTGAAGAAATCCTTGTCTATAGGAGAATCCCAGACGGAGCAGTGAAGGGAAACTAGAATTGAGCGGAGCTGCGTAGGAAGGCAAGGGCCAGGCTATATTCACCCTTATTTACATCTAAAGATCTCTAATGCTTGTCTGAATACACCATGTTTGTTTACCTACACACACTACAACCAGCCTTATGTAGGTCAGCAACAAGACAAYATGTGGCTTTTGGAGGRTTTAGCTGAGCAAGTGCTTTGTTTACATTGATTGTAGACCCACCTTTCTGAACTGCACATCAACATAGCTGGAACACTACCGGAGTWAACTCTTTCAAACTGCACCATTTAATAWAGGTCAGGAGGATCCAACCCGACAAATAGTTTATTTATTTCTTATCTAATATTTCATACCAAATCTTCGACCCTAACTAGTAGCGAAGATTATTAAGGGCCAAACATGTATGTTGACAACTTTTTATTTTTTAAGGATATTGTGTTTCAGTGCTTCCTAAATGTCATTTAGGTTTTGTTTACTATGACACATTTATGGAATGAGCCATGTGGTCCTTTAGCACAAAATGTCTGGTTTCTTTTCAGTTTTGCACTTTGTTGCTGTTGGATGAAATGTGCTTCTAATACGCTTCTCTAGTCACACCTGTACATGTTCTCATCATACCTGCAAACAAAAACCACCAACGCATGAACCAGACGTACCACAACAAATAAATATTGATACAGAAAAAAAGAAAAAAATATATATACACAGCATATATAATATTGTTGCAGTTCACAATGTTCTTGTATTTCACGGCTATTGATCAACTGCGCTCACCTTCAAGTATCTATCCTCGTGATGATTTTTGCTACTGGTTGTGGTCAAAATTTTGTGCAAAATATTAACTAAGAAATAAACAATACCTACTAAAAATTACAGCTTTTCTTAACAAATGAAGCTAAATAAACCTACATTTCTGAATATCTAATTAGGGTCACGCAAGAATTTAGCAATTTCTGTACTCTGAATGGCTACTTTGACTAAGGTAGTTGCTGCTATCTTAAAACTCTAATCTTAAATTTATAGCCCTTTTATGCAGCAGTAATTTATACACATTTACATTGTTGTTAGTTACAGATCAGTTAGAATTACATGGAAATCTGATTTGCCCAAGAACAAATAGTTGCAGTCTAGATAAAAACTAACACTAGAAATATTGAAAGGAAAACCCTGTCCTAAGTCTGTAGGATTCATAAGTGTGTTTATTTAAGCCCAGATTGAAATCCTAATTGGAATCAGGTGATATTGTTCRTTGAAGCCCAGAGACAAACTGTCGCTCTGTCTTCTCTTCAGCAGACGGAAACAACGGTCAAAATGTCAGATTCAGCCGTGAAGCAGTCCACAGCCGGACAGAGGCTGGGTGCCCCTGAAAGCTTTGGAGTGTCCACCCTGGAGCCGGGTCTGCACCCTCCCACCCAGCCTCCGGGGCGCCAAGTCTCCATAAGGGTCCAGATGCTCGATGACACACAGGAAGTCTTTCAGATATCGGTAAGTAACAAGGCCAACCTCAGTTGCTCTTGTTGCYGCTCTGATTCGTGCAGAAATGCTCATAACTTTTTAAAGGATAACCCTGAGCTAAATGGATCATTAGTCAACTCGCTACGTACTAAACTAACTCGAGTTGTGTTTGTGAAACTGGTAAACTCAGTTTTATTCTGTGCTCAGACCTGTTTGATCAGATTATTATTATGTCTCAGAGCTTCAGGCGGCATGTTGGTGCTTTACAGAGCTATGTTGTTTTCCTCAGGCATCATTTGAGAAGCAAAACTACTTGTTCTGTCAGTTCTTCTAGRCCTCTATCTGTTGTTTGTTTGTTTTTTTACTTGAATTTCYCATTTGTTTGTCTCAAGGTAATGAAAAATCTTCAGTAGTTGTGTCTAATCCACGTGTGTTTAGGTGTTTCATCCTAAACTTATGTTCAGCTCTGCCTCACTTGTTGCACAAAGAGGATGGCTCTGAATGCTCCCTTCACCTTTTTGAGTTCAGTCTCCACTTCCTGGAGATGGACAGGAAGTGGGAGAGAAGCCAGCTTCCTGTTGAAACTCTCCCGCCCCCCAACCCACGCCGAGATCCTGCCTGAAAGACTAAAAACTGACTCAGCTTCTGTCTCCCAGCTCTGTTTCTGCCTCCTGGCTCTGATTCAGCTCTTGAGTRCAGAGTAGGTGGTCCGTCCTCTTCTCGACTCCTCATTTGCCTGATATAACTGTTCAACGTTTGCATGTTCTCGCCAGCATTCGTCCCGCAGGCTTCCAGAGGATTTGCATGTGTTATAAATTTAGCTGGAGTGTGCCTTTGCACAAGAGCCGAACTTAATTGCACTCTGTGGAGAAAGGTTTTCTCTCATCGATGTGYCCTTTCTGACTGGAGAGAAGTCATGAAATTCTGTTTTTAAGCTTTTCTTCGTTCCATTTACGTTCCCTTTAGAAACTCCAGCTGCTGGAGTTTTTTATTTTAACGTTTTATTGTGATTGTAATTAGGAAAGAATCCAGTGTCTCAGCTGGTTTTTCTGCGCTTGCAGAGCTCAACAAGGAGCCGTAATTGGCTTTTGCGAAAGAATGTATGTGGCCTGAGGATGTGTCTGCGGAYGAGAGGACAGTTTGGCTGGAATCTGTTGTCTGGTTGGAGAAAAATACCCTCAAGATGTGTGTGAAACGGKCTTTGTGGATGGCTGTAAGAGAGCAGAACATAACGGATAAGAACAGCATGATCATATGATACTAATACATGCCTTAGGTAGGGATTGTTTGTTTGGAGCATCACGAGCCACATGTGATTCAACACAAATGGAGGAAAAAAATATTCACAGTTCAGTGTTTCCCCTAGGAAATTGGTCT
>NW_013952998.1:69065-71361 GCF_001266775.1 Austrofundulus limnaeus | reverse complement strand
TCAGGTCTCTGCTACTGTTAGCTTATTTTGTGGGTCAAAAGCTGAAAAGTTTGGGAACCATTGCACTTTGGTTCCCAAAGTTGGGCTTGGGACCCAATTATGGGTCATGAAGCACCTTGGATAATCTCCAGAGATCAGTTTAAAGGATAATAAAATAATTGCTGATGTAATATTTTCCCTATAATTATTACAAAAATGCAAAATAAGTAGAAATAAGTATTTATATTTGTATACAAGCTGTTTAGATTGTCAAAAGCCTGTGTTTTTAGGGTTATTAATGAAGTTTGTGTACTCAGACCAGTAGTATTTGGGGTCACATGTTTTTGCCATGGGTATTTTTTGGGCCAGAAGATAAAAAGTTTGGGAACCACTGGTGTATAGTATTGGTAATACTTGACACTTGGCCCTATTTCAATAAAAAATAAATTAAATTAAATGGCAAAAGGTTTGCCAAAAGCTAAAATAAGCAGAGGCTACATAATAATCAAAAGGCTTGTGCAAAGCTAAAAATAAAGAAGGTGGGTAAATTAGCAAAACAATCATTAGCTAGAAGTCACAAAAGGCTCTCTAGAAGTTGCACAAGCTACATAAAGAGCAGAAGGTAACCAAAGCAGCAACAAGCTAACTAAAAATGTTAAATGGCTTGGTAAAAATAGCAGAAGGCTAGTCAGAGGCTAAATTATTCCAAAGACTGGCTAAAAGCTAAAGGTAGCACAAAAAGAAGGAAACAGAGCAGTTACGTTGAAGAATGATGTTAACAAAAGATCTAGAGATTTTTTTCTTTTACGGAATATTATCACTAAAGAATTTAACTATTTTAAAAAGCATAAAGACAAAACTCAAAACACCCATCTCCTGAATGAGCTCAACATTTTGATAAACGAATGGCTAAAAAAGAACAAAGGTGAGGAACTGGCATATTTATTTGCTCTAATTATCCACTGCAAAAGAGGGACAATAATGAAAACTAGATAATTGCCTTAGCTTGTGGTGGTTCTCACCGATGTATCAGTGTGCTCTTTCAGCTATTTGCTCAGTCTTTCATTTGGAAACATTAAATCTGCTGAAACAACATAAACAGACCATCACTCAAGTTCTCCAAAGGTAATTTGTATCAAATCAGACTGAGCCACTCTGTATTTTTTATTGATTTAGAGGCATGTAGTTTGAATGCTATTTAAAAAGAATTCACATGCAGCAGTAAAACAAACAGGCCTTTCAGCTGTAAAACTAATCACATCTTTAGGCATAGTTATTTCCATCATTGGAATTTTCTTTTTCTAGGCAGGGCTTCACAAATGAATTTACATTTAGTGCACATTACATTAAAAAAACATGACAGTAGTGCTGACATAAATCCTCGTTTTCCTCATAAGGATTCAGGCTATTTCTCTTAGCCCCTATTATCTGCATCGTAACCTTTTCATCTCAGCATGAACCCTAAAGGACAAAGCACGTAACATTATTATAAATGTGTAATGGAGGTGCGTTCTTACTCCCACCTGATAAATTATTAAAGCTAGAAAGGATGTGCTCTTTGTGTTTTTTGTTCTCTCATCGGGACCTTTTTCAGTACATCTTCAATGAACCATGTTGAGACTGGTAGTTTCTCCTCATCAGACAAGATGTCATTGACAAATGATGTGTGTATTTGGGTCAGCGTTGGCATGAAAGCCTGTGTGTATGTGTGTGCGTGCGAGTGTGTCTGCATTCGTGGTGGAGTTCCTTCCGTTTCTGTGTGAAACAGCATGAATAAACCCATTCACCGAGTCAGTTTGTGGATTCTTTCACTAAAAGTCAGACTGTAAACGCGCTTGTTTCCACTCTATGGTCGGTATGCATTGAACAGACAGATTCAGGGGACCATTCAGTTCTCCCTCCTTTGACTCGGTCCCTTTAATTGTTTCTTTGCATGCCAGAGAAGAACTTTATTGCATGGCTTATTTTTGCATATAAAGTGGTTCAGATGAACTTCAGGTTGTATTGTCTCTTATCCACAGCTTCATATAATCCCTTCAACAAATATTCTGTTCTTTAAAAGCCTTTTTTTGTCATTCAGAACAACTAGTACTGAGAAAGGAAAAAAAAACTAATTTGGCTTTCATCTGTCTTTATCATCTGCTGCCATGAAAGCAAGGCAATATTGTAGAGCTGGGCGATATGATCTAAATTTTATATCACGGTATTTTCAACATTTTCACCGGTTTCACGATATTTGAAGGTATTTTTCTTTTCATCACAGCTCAGCTGATAATAAAATGTACAAACCCTGCTTATTGAGTTTTTTTTTTCTTTT
>NW_013952998.1:62350-68135 GCF_001266775.1 Austrofundulus limnaeus | reverse complement strand
ATATATATATATATACACACACACACACACACACATTTCATTTTAGTTTGATGTTATTGTGTGGTCTGGCAGCTTCTATTTGCCATTAATTTGATGCTGATACACCGGGCTTTCCCCACTGAGGGACAAAGAAAGACATATTCTGTTCTATTCTATTCTATTCTATTCTATTCTATTCTATTCTATTCTATTCTATTCTGTGGCTTAAATCACTCCCCAAGATGGTCACTACAGCTAACTGAACTTAGCAAAAGCAAAAATGGCTATAACTCATTTTAATTTACAGATATAAATTCAAAATTTGGTGTGGTAACATAAGGCTCTATGAGTTCCAAGATGCAGACAGYGTAGACAGAATTGTGGAATTTAACAAACATTCAGTACAAAAACTGAATTTGCTCATTCAGGCGAGTTTCTGAGGTAGTTTGGCCGTTGTTGCCTCCTGTACCTGCCGTTGCCTAGTTATGCACATGTCGGGTGAACTCTCCCTTTACACACAGTCAGAAAAAAATATGTCAGCCATGACGAAGAGGCTCGCTGAAACACCAGTGTCCCCCAAAAACAAAACAAACAAACAAATAAATAAATAAATGCTTGGCACAGAGTTTAGAGAAGAACAACAGTACAGTGATTTTTATGAATCTGGAKAACATATTTTCTGTAAGTTTGGTTTTGATTTTATGTCTGGCACATGAGGAATGTTTTTTGTTCTTTAAAAAATGGTCAAACACATTTAATAATCTTGCAAAAACATTAAATGTTTTTGCAAGATTATTAAATGTGTTCGACCATTTAATAATCTTGCAAAAACATTTAATGTGCTGAACCACAGCAGTTTATATTTGTGAAAGTAACGGTCATATAATAAGTCATTAAACTGAATTCTGTAGCTATTTATTTGTTACATTATGTTTCAGTCACTTTATATTTAATGCACTTTTTAAGTTAACAAATATGATGAGATGGAAAATGTGGAATTCAGGAAAAAAAATTGAAAAGCGGAATTTCTATACATGAAAACAAAGAGCAGAATTAGGGAAAAACTAAAAGAAATCCCACAGAGCCCTAGGGAGTAATGCTCAGATCTCATGAGAGATCTGTGTTTTAAATCTGRCACACAAGGTGTTGAGCAATGTTCATTTCTTCAAGGAATGCTAGTTTCATTTAAAGRCGTTAGCACTGTTTTTGTACCCTGCTGGGACAAACATCCTCCTGTTTTGTTGGAGATTTAAGAACCCCGCACCTGTTTTCCTTAAGAGGTTGCATGTGCTCACATGAAGCTTTTAATGGATTTCTTGTGGTTTGAAACCTGCACACACTAAGCCAGTTTTTTCCCACCTCCTCTTCTCTCATCGGTTGTGTCGTCTCGTCCGCTGCACTCACTTGACCCTAATCCCTGAATACATCACCAAGATTGACTTCCTCACTGGGTGACAGAGGCTTTGAACTCACCATCTGACAGCAGGAGGGGAGCTGTGGCTTTGTTTGATGGAAGTCTCCCCCGTTCTGTCGCTACAGGATCACTGACGGTTTTTGTTGCGTGATTGGATTGTAGCAAACCCCTGATGGGGAGGGTTATTAGGATGACAGATCTGCTGCACAGACATCATTTGATAACCTTGCAGCTATCAGGGCTTAGGATAAATACACAACAAGTCCCCTGCCACAYACACAAACACACACTCGCRCAGTCTTTAGCTCTGATGTGGAGCTGTTGACGTTTCAGATAGATGTCTTTCTGCTGCCWGCACTCTGGGGAGACAATATAGAAAGCAAATATAAAGGAAAAATGAGAAAGGGAGCTGGGACTCTTTATAAAGACAGGAAGCAATAAAGTTAGTTCTATGGGTTTTGATGTCCCATGTCCTTTGTGTGTGTTTGTGTGTTAGTGTGTGTCTGTGATATGTACTCTTTTATGAGTTGTCTTCTTTGCAGGAAACACGTTTATGAGTTGATTTGTTATTGTCTCTCCACCAAAGTTTCCCCAGGCTGTTCGAGTTCTACCAAGTTTACAGGAAATTAGATTTAATGCAGGTTTTTATTAGTAAATAAGTGTCCAAAGAGGCACCAACATTGTTTTATTTTGTTTTTAATTTGGAGACATTTTTAAGACTTTTTAACAATGGTGTAGAATAGCCAACCTACTTAAGGGGATCTGACTGGACCCCCGACAGAACAAAATGGCCTTCTTTAGCTACAATCCTTGTATAAACTTRTCTGGATTATTGCATGTTTCATGTTTTAAATTCAAAACAGGACATTGTTGTAAATATACTTAACAGAAAAGGCTGTGTAAGTGTTGTACTGTTCACATTTTTTTCTGTTTTGGTGTAAATTAGCAAAATTGTGTGTCACTATTGGACATGAGCCACTTAAAACCAGATATGGTCTGATATAGACCTGGTTCTCTGTCATCACTAGTTAGGTGGTATTTGCAAAAATATTTAATCTTGATTCATTATGGTGTTTAGCTGATAATGATTAACATGATGATTAATAGATAATAATTTTGTATAGTTTTAGCTCTAAATAGGCTACTAAAATAATACTTACAAATCAAAGGTTTATGGCGGTGTTTCAGATGATTAAACAAGTTCGTAGCGTAAGCGTTAGCTCTCCATTAGTGTTAGCTCCATGTTAGCATTAGCTCCACATTAGCATTAGCTCTGCTTTGCCATTCCACCACACTTGCGAGTTTAATAGTATGACTGTGCTACACACAAAAATACATCATCACACGTCACTAATCGCAAAGTACCAAATCTGTGACAGTTTTTATTTTTTTTTACATTAAAACCAAGTATACCATTGTTTTTCTTGTGAAATTCTCAATAGGTTTGATGTGTCACATGACCCTCTTCCCGTAGAAAAAAAACAAAAGTAGGATCCAAAATGGCCGACTTCAAAAAAAGAGTACCGGTATATAAAAATCCTTTGCTGGTTTATTGAACAATTTAGAGTTAAACGGAAGCAGAAACTTTTAAAAACAGCAGGTTAGCTGGATAATGTTTGGTCTGTTTAACTGGAAAATGATGAGAAAGTATCGTGAATCAAAATAAAGTACCTAAAAAAATGTCCGACTTCAAAATGGCTGCCATGGTCTCCACCCATCTTGAACACCCCCCCCCCCCTTCCAAATACTAATGTGCCACAAACAGGAAGTTGATATCACCAACCATTTTATTTAGGTGCATCCATATAAACGGTCCACTCTACAATGAATAATGAGAAAACAAGTCTTCTTTATGCTTTCATCCCAAACTGGTCGTATATTTATGACTAATAACGTTGGTGAAGGTCCCACCAATGAAGTTGCTGTTGTACTTGAAATATGTGAGCAGAGCCACACATGTTGTTTAAGGCTGCAAAGTGTTTTAATTTCTAGGAGGGGCAGACAAACTGGCTGTGTGAGTTTATGACGCTTCTGGAGCTGCAACAGTAGCTTTGTCAGGCCTCGTTCATCATCATCCTCATCCTCATCCTCTGAAGGGACCTGCCCCAGTGCATGTGCAAACTCCCTCGATCCCAACTCAATCCTCTGCTCTAACGCACTAAACCTACACTGCTGCTGCTCATCTGAGCTCACAAGACCCACACAAACCATTTAAAYAGATAAGAGAGTTTATGCAAATTAAGTTGTGCATTAAGTTCAATTCTTCACATGAGTTGACACACGATCTTAATAAAATAAATATTTGATTAAATTTGAGCATGTAATATCTCTTTCATAACATCATTTCCTATAATTTATATCAATATTTTAACAGTTAAAAATCAAACATGTCTGCATGTCCAGCATGGAGGGTATTTACAGCATTAATGTTGATGGATGATGAACTCAGTCTTTGAACGCCAGAAATGAACAAAGCTCTTGAGTTTTTTATACAGATGATGAACATTAGTGGGAATTAGATCTGAGAAACGTTTTTGAATTTAGCAGAAAACATACAGGGGTGAAAGGGAAATATTTATCGTAAATTAGTTTGAGACTCAGTTAAAATAAAAACAACATATATGACTTTGCCCCAGTTTAGTAAATAATTGTAAAATGTTTATCCAGCGTCAAATATCAATATTCCAGGAGGAGGGAAATAATTGAAATTGTCTGTTTGAACAAAATAATAAAAATAAGGTTGTGTAGAATTTAAGGGGACTGAAGCTGAAGTGATGTGGTTTAGGAATCAATTTAAAAAAGCAAAAAGAAAGTAAACAAACAAAATGCATATTCTGACTATTTAATCCAGTAATCAGGATAATATTTAATCAATTATAATAAACCACTTAAATACTAAATTGCCATTGTAAAGTTTTAAAACATTAGCGGAAATCTTTTTTTTGAACTATCAGATAAAATGTGCGCTAGGTTAGCCAGCTAGCTTCATTTAAGTAATCTGACAGTTTGTAGGGTAATAGGAGCTAATTAAAAAATATTATTTTGGCATCAAAATAATAATAATAATAATAAAAATTTTAAATTTAGCAATGCTAAAGTAAAGGGTTTAAAAACAATTATAAACAAATAGTCAAAATATAAACCCTTAATTATATTAATAAACACATCAGGATAACAATTGCAAAATTAAAAGATCATTATNCATCAGGATAACAATTGCAAAATTAAAAGATCATTATTTTCTTGCAAAGCTAATGTGAGCTACAGTAGCTTCAACTGAGTAGCCTGCTATATTCACATAACTGAACTTCATTTGACAAAAAAACATTTTATTAACAAAAAATCATTTTATTTGAAAGGACTGACCCACAAAATATACGGTTTATATATGTTTTAAATGATAAATATACCATATGTTCTCTGTCCAGAATAGAAAATGTTTTCTGGGTGTAGCATTTTTAGCTAATTTTAGCACAAAGAATTCATTATGCCATCTGCTGTCAATGTCTTCAATATATCTTGTTTATTTCTGTAGGGAAGTTGTGGAAAAAATATGGTCTGACTTCATTTTAGTCTGAAGAACTGTAGCGGCATTATGTAATGGCTGGCATTCATTTTCTAATTCCTGTGGTCAAAAAGGCGGTTTGACTTTTCCTTCAGCTACATCTCCTTCAGTAAAACACAGATCATTCTTTCCCATGGGAATGACTGATGTTTCATCCACCATCAGTCCTCTCTTCAGACGCCCTGTGGGATTGCTTGTGCTGTTTCAGTGGGAGCATGAATTAATGCTTTTGTTGTGAAGGTGGGTTTGTGCACGTGGAGGCACGTGGAAGCACTGACACCTGCTGAGTTCAAAGGCAGGACCACAGACGGTGCTTCCATCATGCTAAGGAGGAAGGAATGATATGAGACAGAGAAATTATTGCTAGTGAGTGAAAAMCCGTCTCTGGTGGAGAGACACTTACTCAGAGATCGTCTGTAAATGAGCTCAGGAAGCAAATGAAAAGGGCCCCAGTGCAGGACGAAATGAAGACCTATTGTTTCTGTCAGTGTGGAAAAAGACACACATCCGTCTCCCGCAGAAGACACTGAATGAGCAAACACTAGCCGCTCTGCTTTTTTTTGGTAATTGCAGTGAATGAGGTCCCTGATGAGGAGGTTGAGCAGTSTCAGAGCTGGGCCTCTTTTATGGTGATCACCATTCCCCCTGACTCCCTTTGCTGCACACAACCACCACACACATTCAGCTGTTGTTGTGGGCTGCAAATGTTGTGTTACAGTGGCTGCTGAGGTGGGCTTATGGTGAAACTTTCACTGCTGTTTCAGGGCTTCCCCTAGGATTTTTTTTTAACCGTAGAGGTGGGCTGTCTTTTTTTTTTTTTTTTTTTT
>NW_013952998.1:59250-60967 GCF_001266775.1 Austrofundulus limnaeus | reverse complement strand
TCTTATTACTTCTGTAACATGTTTAAAAGAAAAATAATATCAGTAAAAATCCTCAAATCATGTCCTGTTTCTAAGATTTGTCTTTGTAACACTTCAGAAGAACTCTAAACTCTTGTAGATATTAAAAGACAACTGCTAAAAATGCGACTATCCAAAAAAATACACCCTTTGAATTACTGAAAAAAAAATTATTTACATTTTAAATCTGGGCCCTAAAGGGTTAATGCTCCTGAGACCGTCTGTGCTGCAGATAATTAAACTTTGATGTCCTCCACATCACATATTTTGAGCATGACATCTGCCAATATCCCATGAGATTGCAAGGCTTCCCAAAGCTTCTATTATTTGTCAAGATAAGGCGAATTTTAGTCTGAATTCTGGCTGAAAATTTGATGGGCGATATGCATTCTGTCAAGTGCTATGCCTTTTGATTGATTATTAAATAAAGGCCGAAGTTGATGTCACTGAAAGGCCAAAGCTACAACATGTTCATAGACTTATGAGGCTGTGCAGTTTTCTTCCACCAGCTGGTTTTGCTGCTGTAAATCTTCCCTCGATGATGGAGGGGGGATGTTTAGTTTGTGTCAGGGTTTCCCCCTGGCACGGGTGATAAAGTCTCTGCTRAAGTAGGTTTTGTTGGAAAAGGATGGCATATTTAATCGCAGAAACTCACCACCCCTCCCTAAGATAAAATAGGACCAGTGACAGCTAAACTTCTGGCCACGATWAACAGTTGCTTCCAGACTGATGAGAAATAAATAAAAGGAAAAGATCCAAGTTTGCTGTCTTTGTGGTGCTTTGGAAGAAATTTAGCTAACACAGGCTGCTCCTTATGGGGGAGTCTGGCATGCCTAAAGCTCCAAAGTGSCTGCTTATCATATTTTTTGAAGGTCAGTGGGTAATTTTTCTGGACCAGTCCTGATCCTTGAGTGTTAAGTGTCATTACTTTATCTTTGCCCCTCACTCACTCAGCCGCAGTGTTTTCCAGAAAACTTGCTGTGTTTCACACCCCTGTGAGTCACCAACAGAAGCCTTTTTCACAAGACAGTTCTGCAAAATCACCTCACAGACCAGACCGGCTTTAAGCTCCCTCTGGTCATTCATAAATCACAGGTGAAGCCGGCCAGAGCTCAGCTGAAGTGGACCGTGACTTATGTATTGTGTGACGTCTGTCTCGTATCAAACAAAACACACTGAGTTAACTCATTTTAGCGATCCTGTGGTTCAATATTTTTTAAACTAAAAAGTTAAAAGATTACGTTTGCTGTTCTGTTTCCATATTTTTGTCACATCAGTTTTTAGTTGTTTGGTTGTAAATCAGTGAATCCTTTATTTAATTTATCAGGTAATCTTTTCTAGGGCTGGGCGATTATTTGATCGCGATTATTGATTTGAGAAAAAATTCAAGTCGATCATGGTGATCAGCTGTGAGTCTCTTACTTGGTCAAACATGGCGGAAATGTGTGCRACAACAGCCAATCAGAATCCACCTTCTCTGCTCCACTTCCGTTTATAAGCTGCTAATGAAACGCAGACGGAATCGCAGAATTAACCAAAGTAATCCAATATAAAATGCTGAATCTCACAGAGTTCGCTTATTTGGCGACCATAACCAAAGTTAATAATGAGCTTAGATTCTATTCAGTTGGCAAGTGGGCACAAATTGTTGCTGTTTGTTGGGTTTATGTTTCTTTATGACATTTAATGTGAAATCCAA
>NW_013952998.1:52620-58531 GCF_001266775.1 Austrofundulus limnaeus | reverse complement strand
TGATTAGTCGACTAATCAAAAAAATAATCGGTGATTAATCGATTATAAAAATAATCGTTTATGGCAGCCCTACATATCGCCCAGCCCTACTTACAACACAGTTTGGTTTGTGGTCTTCACTCTCTTTGGTTCTTTGTAAATCAGCTGTTTTAGCATCAACACAAAGAAAAAGACATGGCGATCATATAAACTGTGATTTGTTTTGGACAGCTGATGCATTGCTGTGAGGTTAAACCTCAGTGATTCTTTATTTTGTTCAGAATATATGCAACAAAATGTGTATCCTTGGTTTTTAGCCTATATTTAAGACCCTTATGACCCTGAAATAGCGCTGCATGATATTAGAAAATCTTGCGATGGCAATAATATTTGTACGTATTGGGATGACGATATCCGATGCGATAAATGTCTTTCTATCCCCCCTTTCAAACCTGTATTTCCTACTTTATGTGATCTTTAGCATTTGTGGCAATGGGATTTGTGTCTGGTGTGGACTTTTGCTGCTGTGAGACTCTGCACTACTTTATAAATATTGCATGAAAAATACAACTTCAAAACTCTTCAAATACATTAGTGAACAATTATTACATGCCAAGCAGTCATTTGTGATATGTATATTGCACACACTGATATTGCGATAACAATATTTTTGCCATATATTGTGCAGCCCTACCCTGAAAGGAAGAAGCGTGAATGTATGGATGGATGTTAAAACATGAAGATCCTCCTCAGAAGAGCTCCACAGGCTTTTTGTAAAGAAAGCAGTGTTGCACAGAGCTTTTACAAACACACCCACCATTAAATGACACAAAATGCTGATTGCTTTTTTTATGTTCAGAGTTATGCATGCATTCCCCTTTTCTTTTCAGTCTAATAGTCTGCCTCGAGTGTGCTGTCACTGTGGCACCAACACACACACTCACACACACTCACACACAGAAAACACGAGGAGACAGTCTTTATAGCTGCCTGCTGGTATTGTCTTCAACCCCCATTAACCGTATTGCAGGCTTGATTTCCCAGAGCTATGAGCATGCATTTTTTTAAACACTGTCCAATTAGGCATATGTGTTCGCATGTCTTGAGTCCTGTTATGTCTGACAGCATAGAGGAATTCCTCTTCGACGTATTTCCAGTGGATTAGGCAGTTTGACCTAATCCGAGAGCTAAAATGTGATTGGTGGGCAGTAGAAAGGGAGGAAGACTCAACCAGCTGTCTTGTTGTGCGTTTGTTTATTTTAAAAGGGAAGCCGTCATGTCTAGAGCAGACAGATACTAAAAACTTTATAAATGTGCTGACATCTGTTTTTGTCGTTTTTATTAATCACTTGCCAGCAAAAAGGCGAAATGTGGGCAAAAAAAACATTTTTACCTCCTTTTTTATTTTTCTTATTGGCAAAATATCTCACAAAGCACTGGGCGGATTTGAATGCAACTCTCAAAGTTATCATTGGAGTAACCTTTGGAGTCAACCCAATTCAAAATGGCTGCCAYAACTAGTTTAATTTAGCAAACACAAAAAACGCCTGTAACACAGTCACTTGTACAGATATTGAACTAAAACTTGTAGGGATGCACAATAACTCAATTTAAGAACCGATACCGATAACCAATAACTTTATTCTTCTAATGGTCGATAACTGATAATAACCGATAACCGATAACATGCCAGGAGATAAGACGAGTCAAAAATGGGTAAGATCATAACATAAATAAACACCAGAACCAAGTGACACTGTAAATTATACTATTTGAAATAAACTCTTAGCAAACAAACATTTCTTAAAATATATCAAACAAAACAATTTCTCAAATGGCCATATTTTTAAATGAGGCATATTAATTGTAAAAAAAAGACCTTAAACACTGATCTCAGATTTAAACAAAAGAAAAAAGTCATTCCACAAGTTCAAAACAGATAATGCACTAACACAAGTTAGATTCAAATTGCATTTGTTTTTATTATTATTAATATATGATTTAAAACATTTTTCTACCTGAAACAGTGTTTCTGAGAGTGTGAATGCATTACGACCGTGTCATACTTACAGGACGACACACAGAGCAGCAGCTCGGCTGGCAAACCGTGTTTAACAAGGAGGTAAAAGCTTCAGTCTTCAGCGARGGTGAACGGCTGCTTGTCATCATTTCCATCGTTAAAGTGCTTGAGATCTGCATCCTCTCTGGCAATTTTATTGGATTTGTCAAAAGCCCCAGGAATGATTTAAGTCCCGATGAATTAGCTTGTTGTTGTTAGCATTTTAGCAGACAGACAGTGCTGCATTCAGGAGGTAACGGACTTTACATGTTCTCAAATTGGGAGTAGTTGTTCCGATGTTTATAATTATAAAGCTTGTGTGTAAAGTACAGGGTTAATTGGTAAAATAATATAAATAAATCTTAAAATGACTGGTTGTTTTTCAGCACAGAGTATTCTAATTATTTTTCTAGTGAGAAAGTTGTTTATACTGACACAACTTGAATGTTGCTCGGGTCGTGTTGGACGGGAAGCGGCGTGACCAAAATGGATAAAAATAAACACATTCTCATTTCCGCGCTGGCAAACATATATTATCGGTTCTGTTTGTTATGATATCGGATGGATAAGTATGACATCATAATTCCCTGATATCGGGCCGATAACTATCGTGCACCCCTAAAAACTTGGTGTGGTAGTAGCTGAGAGTGATTGACAACCAAATGTCAAGGGCTAACAGAGTGGGTAAGATTTTTTATTGTTATGTGCAAAATTAACTTAAAACAGACTTAAGCGTGTACAGAAAATGGATGGATTTTTATACACAAGGTGATGTTTGTTTAAAACTCCATTACATAAAGACAAGCTATGTTTTTTTTATATTTGCTCTGTTTATACAGTAGCAGACTATTCAACGTCTTTGGATCATTGTTAGAAGATCTATGGAGACTGAACATTTATGGCTTGACTTCCTTTTATTGAGTCATCAAAGGCCTGACACATAGTAGACGAGGCATCTCAGATTACCTAACACTTTCAGCTGCACACGTCCCACACTTTGTGAATAATTATGAATTTTAAAGGGCCATGGTGCTTTAAGTGTCCGTAGCTGTGCAGGCAGGCCCAGGGAACTGCGGAGAGAAAACTCGCTGACATTTTCTCCACTCCGACAGGAACTAAGCAGTTGCCTGGTGAACGGCGCCCGGCGGGGGATGAGGAACAACAGCAGGGGATCTTTGTGATCCGTCTTCTCATTTGACAAGCAATTCAATCGCTTTAGGCGGTAACAAATAAAGCAGCGGCATCAATTCCTGCACGATGAAGGCTTCAAATATGATTTTATGCACTGTTTTTCTTGGGTCGTTAAAACACACTAAAAAAGAACGTGTGTGCAGGCTGTGAATTTGTTTACTAGTCTGGAGATAAAAGAGGTCTGAAGTTCCCCCTGAGTGGTGATAGTAATGTCTGTTTTTGTTCTTTTCACACCATGCTGTAACTCGAGCTGAGTCAATGGTATTTTTTTTTTTGGTCCACAGTTTAGCAGCAGGACAAAGCATGCTCTCTGTGGTATGAACAGGTTCACGATAAGGTTGACCATGAAGAAAACAAAACAGACTAACAGATCAAACACGTGGAATACTCTTTAATCAATCATTGCATCTGCTCATCTCCACTTTGTGCCTGAACAGATTTTGAAAGCCAAACAGCTTTGAGGTGTTTGTGTTTTCAGTCTGTCCTCCTGTGGAGAGCTGTTATCATCAGTCTCACCCATCTGGTTTCTATCCCTGTTGACATTAACCAGCATTTACCTCGTGGCTTTGTCATTTGTTGCATGTATGTGAAAGTTAAGTAAGTTACAATACTTGATAAAAAAGAAAGAAAGTTGGCAATACTGTAAGAGTTTCTGTGAGACTATTTCACTTGGTCACAAAAAAGATGAAGTGAGTGGGAACCCATGGAAAGATATTGGAAGACGAAGCAGACTCTGTTGGTTCAGCTCAAAAATACTTCAAATAAAAAGGTTTTCAGTAATTGCTTATTTTTAACTTTACGGGTRCTTTGGCCCTGGAGAAACGGTAAGAATGACAGAATAAAGGCTGAAGAGAGGACGTTAAATGAATGAAACTTGCTTTCTGTAGCAGAACAGGCCCAAACATTGTGCCAAGAGTTGGATGATTCAGCCAACGATCTGGAAGTCTGGTACCAGCTCACATAGCCATATATTCACGAAGCCAAAACAGATGAAGATGAAGTCTGTCTTTGCCCATAAATAGCTTAAGCTCATCCTTTTTTTATGCTCAATGTGCAGACGTTGGAAAGAAACATTCCAGGTAGCAGTCGGTCCAGACTGTGCTTCAGTTAGCAACAGTTAGCGCACCTTTAGGGCTGTGTATTGGCAAGAATTTGGCGATATGATACATATGATAACAGAGGGGTCACGATACGATATATCCCGATATATTGCGATACTGTAAGCAAGGCGATATATTGCGATACTGTAAGCAAGGCGATATATTGCGATACTGTAAGCAAGGCGATATATTGCGATATATTGCGATTTTTTTGTCCAAGAATTCTATTAAATAAAAACCTCTTACTGGGAAAAAAAGCTAATGCTTACTTACAATACTAATGCTACCCTTACTCTCTGACGCTCAGGAGGTAGAGGAGCCAAATGGCAGGCTCACTGCTGCCAACTAGTGGTCAGAGGCTGAACTACAACATAAAAATGAACGGTTGGCAAGAGGGTTGACATTTTAAACCTTAATAAAAAATCGATACAGGGCTTTAGAATATCGATACAGTATTGGGAAATGAAATATCGCGATATTTCAGTGTATCGATATTTTCTTACACCCCTACGCACCTTAGGCCAAAATGTTGCATGTTTTCATTTAGAGCAAAGGTCTGAATTTAAGCAAAACMAGAGAAGCTATGTGCACCGAGTTAGCCATTCTTGGCACCGTAGTTTGAGGTCCCTAATGCTACGTTCACACCGAACATGTTTTGAGCTGCAGGAGCAGTCAGTTTACATGCAAARTCTATAGTGGAYGCGCCTCTAGGGGTCTCGCGGCGCGTCAAGTCCGTTTGGCGCAGCGTGCAAGGAAGCGGAAGGTAGCGGTAGAGCGTTTTCCGTGCATGYGGTGCATCCAAAGTAGCCGACGCTTGAGTTCAAAAATCTGAACTTTTGCTGCTCGACRCATYGCAGCAACCAATCAGAGAGACTCATTTTTCCACGTGACGGTTTCCTGAATGTTGCCCACTAAACCGAAACAGACAGGAGCTCTTTAGCTGAAATTGACCGTCTACAGTTGATGTTYTGACTGGAGATAACAGCACTGATGTGGGTCAGCAGCTCATTAAACTGACCACAGTGTTAAACTGGGCTCGGGACAAAAAAATAGTTTGTCAGCTTGCAGCTCCTGGAGTGGTGAAACTAACTGAACAAACCACCTCTAAATTATCTGGTAAATTAATTATCTGGTTTGCGCAACGTTCGCTTGCTCTTTAGTAAATAAAGCAAAGCCATTTTCTTTATTTTATCTTTATTTCATCTGCCGAAGACAGACAGGAAAAAAACCAAGACACTCCTCCCTCTTCAGAAGTGCCTCTAGTCTCTGTCCCGGTCTAAACGTAGTGCATCCAACTTTAGGCATTGGGTGCATTTTTGCTGCTCAAAATGCATTCAGTGTGAACGTAGCATAAGAGGTCAAAGGTGGTGAAGGAAATAGAAACAACATCCCACTTGTTTCATGGTATGAAAAGAACGAAGGAGCATAAAAGGAAAAGCTGTGTTTTAGGTGGCTGATAAGTTTGACAAGGGTTTTTTTTTTTTAATTTTTTTTAGCGAGGACTGTTTTTTGGTAGCCTGGCCCTTGCCTTCCTACGCAGCTCCGCTCAATTCTAGTTTCACTTCTCTGCTCCGTCTGGGAC
>NW_013952998.1:20435-52474 GCF_001266775.1 Austrofundulus limnaeus | reverse complement strand
TCGTTCGGCTCGGTATATTTCTCCTCTCAGTAGGGTTGTTTACAGCACACGAGATTTCCGGTTAGCTTCTTAGCTTAGCCTCCTTCACACGACAACACACACATGCTTCAGCAGAGGCCACGCCTCCTGCAAGAAATGATTCTTTATGTAGCAAGTCCAGACCCTTGTACGAAGCAAAGTGAAGGACAGGGGTCTGGTTTAAACCAGGCCAGTTTTTTGGCATTTTTCTTCAATAAACAAAAACCCTCATGGAGTCTGGACAATCGACAGATGAGAGAATGACTCCAGAGGAAGTCCAAAACCTGTAGAACCAAGCTGACTTCATCTACACTTACTAAGCAGATCATGTTAGTGTGTCAAAACTGGATGTGAAGTAATACAGATTGAGATTCTTGTCATCTATTGGCCCCACTCTACCACATATAAAGGGTATTTTTGTACTTAGTTGTGACAGAACTTTATAATTCATCGTATTTGCTGCTATGAAAAGGTTCAGAGTAATGTTGAAGGTAAACAGACAGATGGAATGACTTCACAGATAGATCTCTTTGGGTGTTTGACTTTTTTCTGTTTCACTAACTAAAAAAAAATAAAGCCTTTTTTCTGTTTTTTATTCACACGCAAGAACATTGGTGTATTTCAGACAGACGTGCAGATTCCTTCCGTGTCTGGAGCTGTTTTTGGTGACTTTCTTTAGGCTTGGTTTGATGTTGGTTTCCAGATTTCAGCACAGTTAGCTGATGGATGGTTAGTTGTTATGACTCCCTGCAGAACCTTCTAATTATCGTAGAAGAGAGGAGTAAAGTCCAGAGAGACAGCTGTGGGAAACTGGACACTGCCTTTGCAGGTCAGCCAGGAATTATTTTTTTCTCAGACTCTAATTCTGAGTTCGAGTAAACACCCCCTGAAATGTTTTATTGTAAACAAATTTAACAGAAAATATCCTGATGGAGAACTGTGTCTGTGACTTTGGATTTGACTCTTAGTATTTTTATTAATTAATTTTTTTGGCTGGCTAAGAACACTTCATTGATGGAAGTTTGCTGAAAGAAGTGCTTGTGATTTGAAGTGAAAGGACCTCAGTTTTGGCTCTGCTGGGACAGATCCACATTCTTTAGGCTGGAGGAAGCCAAGTATTTTTTGACAAAAAAGGCTGCATGAAAACAGTATCATCTTTTACCTCAGTCATATGATCGTTTCCTCTCTTTAAAGTTATTCCAAGATGAAGGAAGACATGAAATCTGACTTCACTAAGTTTAGGAAGTCCAAATGTTTATTTTAAATGCTTTAAAAAATACTTTCTTTAATATAAACGTGTGCAAATGAGCAGTTTTGAGGTTGGTTCAAAATTGTGGAAACCTACTTTTGTATTGGCTTTTCTTGTACTAGCTATTAACTCTAGACATTAGCTTATCTGTTAGCTCATTCATCTGTTAGCACGTCTAGCTGTTAGCTCATCTTCCCATTAATTCATCTGTTCGTTAGCTCAACTAGCTGTTTGTTCATAGGCTTGCCACAATAAACAATAAATTAAATAATCATATGCTAAATTAAACTGAGGAAGCTAAATTAAAATGAAGACAATAATTTTCATTTGCCTACTTTTCTGTTTTCTTCGTGTCTCCCTCTTTTTTACTTCCTAGCGTAGAGGAGTGAGCTCTGGTGTCAGGTATTTGCCAGGTGCATGGTCTCTAACCTCTGTAGTATGAGAGCTTGTGAACAGGCTTTTAGCCAGAGGAGCGTCTTCAGTTTTCTGACGCTGTCATACAGCTGGCGACACCTTGGGCTTCAGATAGTTGATTTCTCTTTTTGCACTATGTAAATTTTAATGTAAACATCCATAAACAGGGGTTGTTATATCATTATAGTAGTTTAAACAGGTCTCCAACAATATTATCATTTATCGCAATAATTTCTGAGACAGTTTATCGTCCAGTTAAATTTTTTATCGTGACGGGCCTATGTGCCCATCCATCTGGTTGCCAATGTATYCGTTAGCTCATCTAGTCGTTAGCTCGTTTAGCCATTTGCTGCTCTGGCTGTTGCTCATCTGTCTGTCAGCTCATTCAGCCCTTAAGCTTATGTTATCAGAATTAACCTATATTTCTGCATTTTTAGGGGTTTTGATGCCTGTACTTTTCAGCACCATTGTATACCTTGAAACCAATCAGCTCACGCCCATACAAAATGTATTGTATCACACAAAAATGGTATGATTTTCCAGAAACATGACATAAAGAGAAAAGCAGGGTTTTTTTAAAGCTTTTTTTGAGAATTCAGTTTTTGTCAATTCCCAGTAGAAAGTGCTATGTGATAGTAGATCAGCCAGAGAAAAATAAAATAGTACATTTATCCTGGATGTTAGCAGCCATCTGTTGGTATTGTTTTAAATTCTCCTGTTCCTTCCCCCACATGAAACCATTAAGTAAAAGCATAAAAACATGCAGATGCAAAGTAGACAAAAAATAAAAAATACAAAAAACAAAAAAACTGCACAGTCGACAAACAGTGGAATTTAATATTGCAAAATGTTCCCAGAGCCTAAAGTGTTGCTGCAGACTCATCTAGTTGAAGCTGCAGCTGTGATGTTGGTTGTTCTTTCACCACACTTGTGACCAACTTTAATAAAAATGTAACTACTTTCTGCTTGTGGTAGRGCCTACAACATCTGACCTCGCCTACAAGGTCGACGCCTGTTTGTAAACCTTACTTTTCCTCGCATTTCAGCACTTCAGCTTTCACCTTTTCATTTGAGCTTTTTATTTTTTATTTTATTTTTCTCCCATACTGTTTAGATTACACTCAGGTTCTTGTCTTGTAACTTCCAGCTCGCTGCGTGGAYGGAAAACTAACCACAAACAGCTTTTTGGAACAAAGTCAGAGCTTTAAAGCAGTTTTACTTCAGAGTAGCTGCTGAAACAGGAATACCTTGAAGACGTGTGTTTGCTGTGAGAAGATCCTGCCTGTTGGGTTTGTCTATTTTCATAACTGGAATTGATATTTTGAAGATTTTATCTTCTGCATTCCAGTGTGAGCCGTTATCTCAACGTGGTATTGGTTATATCCCTGGTGCGTGCACACAAGCTTTCTTTAGTTACTGGAGAACGGCTCGCTGTTATTGGAGGAAATTGCTTTTCCTCTAAACGTTATAAAAATACTGTCCCAACATTTATTTTGTCAGTTCAGACAGGACTCTGTTTCCAAATTTTAAGAACATTTTTTCTCTGGTTTCAGCTGATTCCAAGTCWCATTTTAAACTTTAGGTCAGGATTCATACAGCTTAAGTCAAACATTAAATGGTGGGTGATAAAACTCAAACAAAATGTGAAATTCTAGGCTTTTATTTCTTTTCTGTTTTTATTTGTTTGTCTTTTACACCAGTCTATAACTATATATCTCCCCGCTTTGTGCCTCCTGGGTCACGCAGAAGCTCCTCCARGTCCAACATTGTTCTGCTCTGTGGAAAAACTGGAACTTGAGCTGTCGAAGTTGGACGCTTCCTGGAGGAGATTCCGTTCGAGCTTTTGCTAATGAAGCCTGTTTGAAGAGAAAATAAAAAGCTGTTTCATGAGAAAAAGCTGCAAACGCAATGGGTCATCCATGTCAGGTTTAGAAGAACAATCCAGGCTTGAAAGGAAATAAAAAAGGACATGTTTTGTTCTTTTCTTTCTAGCGTGATTTCTTCTTTTARTTTTCTCTAAGGTTGTCCTCCAACCTGTTTACCCACTTCTCCCCTTTCCTCTTAAACATGTTTAAACCAAGATTAACTGACCTTAACCCGGAGATCCAAGCTTCAAACCAGTATAAGCTAAGACAACAACAGATGGATCCAGTTATCGTTCTGTAATTGTATAAATTTAAGAATTCAGCTTGTGTCAATGTGCAGAAAATGTGGTGTATTTTTGGTGTGTGGGTGGATGAACAGTGAGTGGGTGTGTCTCTACAAACAGATTGAAGACACTCGCATGCGGTAGCCAGATGGTGACAGATTTAGCACTAGGACTTATGACAACACATGCATTTAAAATGCTAAAGTTTAGTTTCTGCAGAATTTCTTACTCAGTTTTTACAGACACTTTAACAGTTTTATGGGATGAATTGCATCGGTTTCTCATCAGCAGCATGGCTGAACTGCTTCATATTGTCGTGGTTGTGAATTTAAATACCTCTCAKTTGTTTGCAACGCTGTTGCAGCAGCCACTGTCTACACAGTTGGTGTAATCAGTGTCTTGTATGATTTGAAACAGATAGTAAAAATGAGATTTGCAATGCAAGATATGGGCCATTTGCTAAGCTAATGATGTAATCTAAAGGTATGTATTTTATTTAATAGAACACATTCAGTGGCAGGTCTTTAGTAGATGAAGTATGGTTGATTTTGGTRAACAGATGCTCTGGAAACACTTCTTTATATTCAGATTATTTTGCTTGTTAGGTGTACTATGTATATTTTGTAATTTCGGAAACATATTGAAAACAGTTACATGTTGAAACTTAAAGGGGAGAGGCCTTTTTTGAGGCGTTCTTGTCAGAATAAAGAATCCACTTAGGACAAAATAGACAAAATGAAACTGGATRTACAAGAAGGCAATAAAGAAGCGGAATGGGAAAAGGAGTGTCATGTTGAATCGTTGGCCCCCTGGCATTCCAGACTCTTGTGTTCAGAGTGAATAGGAACCCTGTTTCTTTGTGTTTTTCCATTGTCCCACTTTGTGACGTATTTGAAGATAGTTGTTCAAACTAGATCACAAATTGGAACACAAGTGCCTAGGTATGTTGGTACACAACCTTTAATGGACTTTCTGGGACATTAAGCACAGTAAATRCAGTTTTTCTTACTCCAGCCGTGTTGTGTATCATAATTTTAAGTGTATTGGGAAAATTCAACAAAACCATTTATTGAAAATGTGCACCTTCACAAGAGCTCCTATTAAAACTCACCTGGAGTGTCTGAATATTTGACCACTCTGTTGTGTTTCAGCAGCTTAGCAGACCAGTGACATTTAGCCTGAAGTGTTGATGGGAAAATGACTGAGCTGCTAACTCTGGGTCTGGTTTCACGTCTGTGTTTATTCCAGCACAGCTTTTAGCCTTTTAGATTCTCAAGCATGGTTTGGAGTCCAAGAGAAAGTRAGAAGTTGTCTTGCTGACATGGTTGCATGATGAAAATTGCACRTCTTTCTCCCCACTCACAGCCCCTTGACATTAGTGTCTTACAGTGTATACACCAAGTCTTGTTGTTGAGTTGGAGCGCCATATTTATACAGAAAAGTGGCTGCAATGCGCTGCTCTCATTTCTGCTCTAAGGAGCTCTGACCAGGGGTGTTAGAAAATACAGCCATCTTTACAACTGTTCGAGCAAATCAAAATAGTCAAAACTTTTGAAGATAGTCAAAAGAACTCTTGGATGGAGACTGGCCACTTTTTGTGCACAGAGACAGCGTGGAGACGCAGGCTGCTCTCCATGGCTGTGTTGTCTGGGAGAGCATGTGCCTSCCCCAGGCAGTGTGGTGACACGTTCCTGTTGGAAACTGTAGAGCAGGGATAATCAATTACAGTCCTYKAGGTCCGCAGSCCTGCATGTTTCACTTGTTTCTCTGCTCCAGCACACCTGATGTGAATGAATAGATGATTATCAGGCTTYTCTGCAGATCTKGGAAGAGGTAATTCACTGACTGAATCAGGTGTGTTGGAGCAGAGAAAAAAGTAAAACATGCATGGCTGCGTACCTCGAGGACCGGAATTGATGATCCCTGCTGTAGAGGATCGCATTTTTAATTATCGATTATTAATTGTCCATCTGGAAAAAAACACACACCTGACTATCATGTCATTGAGGTTGTGAAGTATAACTCGTCACATGCTCGTCATTCTTCTCTTTATTAGATCTAAACTTTGTTGTCTGAGGTCCGATGCCTGCTAATGGTGAGGCTTGTTGGAAATCAAACATGAGAACATAAACACTGTCACAGCTTACTAAATACCAATTACAGGAATGTATTTGATAAAATAGCATGAAAATAATATTTGAGACGGACTCTTGTCCTGCCATTTTAACGAGCTTCTCTGGATATTTTCTCTCTGCTTTTATGTACCTCCATTATTTGTTTATATTTTAGTCTAATTAATTTCTTTCTTCTTTCTCCAGCAACGCTCATCAGGTAAAGTGCTGTTTGACCTGGTTTGTGTCCATCTCAACCTGACCGAAGGGGACTATTTTGGACTCGAGTATCAAGACCAACGGAAAATGACTGTAAGTTTCAGCTGGAGAGCTTTCTCTCAGCTTTTTATTTATTTATTTATTTATTTTATTGTTACAAACTTCAGTGTGATGTTTTGCAAAAGCTGGCTGATATTTAGGAGAAAGTCCTGATGCGTCTGTGTTTAAGACGTCGTTTTCTGTTTCCGACAGGTGTGGTTGGAYCTCCTGAAGCCGACGCTGAAGCAGATCAGACGTGAGTAGCTCTCGGATGGATGGGAAAAGTTTAATTTGGTCCTGACATTTCCACTTCCTGTCTCTTCCCTCTTTAACCCATCCCATCATTTCTCTCCTCCATCCAGGGCCTAAAAACACCATCCTTCGTTTTGTGGTGAAGTTCTTCCCTCCTGACCACACRCAGCTCATGGAGGAGCTGACTCAGTAAGTTTCAGAAACCACACCTATCCGAAGAAGCGCCTCCCTTTTAAATTAAAGATGTGTTGGTTTCCTGTCTGGCTGAAGTGTTTGTTTTTTATTTTTTGGTAGGCCTTCATAAGGGTTTTTAAAGCACCATTTATGGTTTATAGATGGTTCTAAAAATATCTCGTCGTCTCTTTCGTTGCTTTAAGTTGTTCTTGGTCAGGCACATTTAGGACTTAAGAGTTTTGTTTAACTCTGTCAGCTGGGAACCAGACTTGTTAAACCGTTTATTGTCCCAGTGCAGCTGAAGAGAGACGCATAGATTTTTTTAGATTTACCTGTTTGGAAAAAGAAAATAATCTGCAGCTGTTTTGTTTTTCCCCCCTGCGTTGTGTTTGAGCTCACGTCACCATCCCTCTTCATGCTGCCCAAAGATAAACAAGAGAATGAGCCGACCTTTGACTTTTTCCCATAATGCCATGGCTCCCATCTGGACTTCCTTAAGATGAGTAGCAAATATCTTTCCAGCACTTTGTAAATCTGGTTACGGCGTTCATAACAGAGTAGCTGCCTTAATATTATGACACGTTTGTTTCCATTGCTGATGTTTGGGCTCATTTTATCCATCTGATGAGATCGTCATGCAATGACTCTGTTAAACAGGAAGTGGGCAGGAAGGTTATTTCCCACCCTTTTGTTTGGCTTTCTTCATGTTAATCCCCTGTGCTTGCTTCAGTGGGCGTTTCGGGTAAAAATGGAGATAATATGTGAAGAAAGTTGGATACTTTAAGCCAATTCCAGCTTGATTCTCAAAGTAAAGTGAAAGTGATGCACATGGAGTGCTTTTACAAAGATCATTGTGCTAAAATTTAAAGTTTATTAATTTACCAGGCAATAATGCAAAATGTAAAGGAGCCAAATTTAGCAGCACAGGCTAATTTTGATATGCAGCCCCAGGCACGCTGATGGTAAAAACAAAATGACAAAGCTGGTCAAGGGCTACCTAAAACATGTTGTTGTTGTTGTTGTTTGTTACTGTTATTGTTAGTATTGCCTCTGTCGGTGTGCCCAGGGCAGCTGTGGCTGTAGCTCACTATCATCAGTGTGTGAATGTTTGTGTAAATGGGTGAATGACTGCAAGTGTTAAGTGCTTTTTTGGGGTCCATATGGACTTGATAAGGGACTATATAAGTTCAAACCATTTCTTCTTCTTGTTCTTCTTCTTGTTCTTCTTGTTCTTCTTCTTGTTCTTGGTGTTCTTGTTCTTCTTCTTCTTCTTCTTGTTATTTTTTTTCTTCTTCTTCTTCTTCTTAGGGATGACAGATATGAAAATTTCAGTCACTATTTATATCCAAAATTAATATTCCTGTTATACAGATAACTGATATTTACCAATATTACACAAACACACTTGTCTTTTTTTGATGCCATGAAAAACGACCAGACCGCTGACATGGCTCTCTCAGTTATTCCTGGCTGCACAGCATCACACRTGAGCAAACTGATTCTGCTCGACCAACCATCTCCCCTCCTGAAACAGAAATGCCAACAAGTGGGAAATCAATATTGGACGTTAATACTGGCCCAGTTTAACTTGGAGCGATACAGACGTTAATGCTATATTGTGCATTCCTATTTRTTATTATTATTATTAGTAGTAATAGTGGTAGTGGTAGTGCCGTCCGTCCATTTTCTTCCTCTTATCCGGGGTCGAGTTGCGGGGGCAGCAGCCTAAGCAGAGAGACCCAGACTTCCCTCTCCCCAGCCACTTGGGCTGGCTCATCCGGGGGAATCCCAAGGCGTTCCCAGGCCAGCTGAGAAACATAGTCCCTCCAGAGTGTCCTGGGTCTTCCTCTGGGCCTCCTCCCAGTGAGACGTGCCCTAACCAGATGCCCGAGCCACCTCAACTGGCTCCTCTCAATGTGGAGGAGCAGCGGCTCTACTCTGAATCCCTCCTGGTTGACTGAGCTTCTCACCCTATCTCTAAGGGAGAGCCCAGACACCCTGAGAAGGAAACTCACTTTGACCACTTGTATCCACGATCTCATTATTTTGGTCACTACCCAAAGCTTGTGACCATAGATGAGGGTAGGAACATAGACCGACTGGTAAACCAAGAGCTTTGTCTTCTGGCTCAGCTCCCGCTTCGCCACGACAGACCGGTACAGCACCCACATCACTGCAGACGCAGCACCARTCCGCCTGTCGATCTCCCACTCCATTCTTCCCTCATTCGTGAACAAGACCCCAAGATACTTGAACTCCTCCACTTGGGGCAGGACTTCTTCCCCGACCCGGAGAAGGCACCCTACAGGTTTCCAGCTCAAGACCATGGTCTCAGATTTGGAGGCACTGATCCTCATCCTGGCCTCTTTACACTCGGCTGCGAACTGCTCCAGTGAGAGCTGGAGATCACGATCTGATGAAGCCAATAGGACCACATCATCTGCAAAAAGCAGAGATGTGATCCTAACTTCACCAGAAAGGATCCCCTCAACACCTTGGCTGYGCCTAGAAATTCTGTCCATAAAAGTTATGAACAGAATCRGTGAMAAAGGGCAACCTTGGCGGAGTCCCAACTCTCACCGGAAACGAGTCCGACTTACTACCAGCAATACGGACCAAGCTCTGGCAGCGGTCGTACAGGGACCTAACGGCACGTATCAATGGGCCTGGTACACCATACTAGTGGTAGTAGTGTAATGAATGAAAACTTTTAACAGAAGAATAAGATACGATAGGAAAAGTCGACTTCTAATTGTGTTTGTGTAGAACAAATCAACACAGTTTTGTCCTTGAGATATTAGGCTTTAATGCCAACAACATTGTTCTGATCTAATTTATGCTGCTGCTGCTATCTTTACTTTTTGTCAGTAAAATGCTGATTTGTRACTTTGCAACATGTTTATTGTAGGTGAAATAATCTTAGCATCTGTTTGTAATTATTCCCAGGAAAAGGGAGTAATATTTTATTTCTTAAAAATCACAATCTTTCCATTGTTTCCCCTCCGCTGTTTGTTTTTTCTCTACAGGTATCTGTTTGCCCTGCAGATTAAGCGCGACCTGGCCTGCGGTCGTCTCATCTGCAACGACACCAGCGCCGCTCTCATGGTTTCCCACATCATTCAGTGTGAGTACAAGTTTAACACGTCCTGGTTCACTTTGATGACTATCTGCAGGAACATCCTCCACTGCTGCCACATTAACACTTTGAAGTTGTTTATTATTTATTGCATCGAAGCTCTTGAGGAGCCCATCCTGAAATGGCTAAAAGCAACACGTAATTTTATGTACTAGAAAGTTGCAAACAAATGTGGTTTTCTCGTGTAAGAAAACATGACTTCCTGCTGTTTTGTGTGGATTTGTTCACATTCAGACTAAGATGTTGGGATTTCCATGTAAGAAAAGGGGCTCTGATTGTGTTCTGGGAAATGTAAAGTGGGAAGGATTTCTTGTGGGAAGAGCTGACTGTAAATCACACACAGSTAAAAATGGCCTCTGGGGATATTTCAGCAGCAGTTGCTATAAAACGTGTGCTGCCGACACGGATTTAAAGTCCCCGTGAAATCACAATTCATCTCCGCGAGCTTTATTATTTCATGCTTTCTCTGTATACCACATCCAGAACAATGTGTGACACATGGAAACTAAAGTCTGTTTTCCAGGGAATCTTTCATTTTATTTTAGTGCTTTTTGTTATTTGTTGAAGAGGAATTTCTTAAAGGGATCCCCTATTAGTTGTAACATTAGACTTTATTTGCTAAGCATATATTTTAACTGTAAAATAAAGACTGTAAAAATACTGTAGGCTGTTTAGTTTTGTAAATTTTTAAAAGTATATTTTAACATGGATGGAGCCATTTTATTTACACACAAAGCATTCTGGGTAAATGATGATGTGGATAGGTCCTTGGTGTTAGCGAGCTATATCCACCCTGAAGGTTAATCTTGGACAATATCTGATGATCGACTCTTTTAAATGAAACCAGAGAGCGTTGACAGAGAGGAGAAGGTAGAAATGACTCAGCCTGTAACTGAAAATATAGATGGAGGACAACAGAGCTGCTTCATGGAAGAAGAACCTCAGCTTAGCCTGTTAGCTTTAGCGCTGACGCTATATTGCCTTATATGCGTTAGCCCGGCGCTAGCGCGACAAACAAGCTAAACTTGTTACAGACTGAGTCATTTTTGTTAGGGCTGGGCGGTATGACCCAAATTTTATATCACAGTATTTTCAACAATTACACCAGTTTCACGGTATTTGACGGTATTTTTTTTTCCTCACAGCTCAGCTGATAATAAAAAAATGTACAAACTTTGCTTATTGACTTTTTTCTTTCACTGTTTCCCTCCTCATGTACGTCTTTTCTTCTTTGACTGGTTGTAGACAGTAATCATGCATTTAGGTCCGATCGTGAAGGGTTGAGAAAAAAAAATAATTATCTGGTCTATCATTACGTGTTAATAAAACTTAAAAGGACAACTCACCTTGCACACCAGTCAACTCAGCTACATTACAAACCTACTTCACCCTGAGCTTTTCACAATAGAAGCACGCTAGAGTCTCCATGCAATAACATCTCCATTATAACGTAGTGCATTAAATCTAACTGTGCACATCACTGAAGAGTTGTTTACTACATTCAGTGATGGTGAAAATGGGATGTTTTTTTATGTCAGACCATATAAGAGGCTGAAACACACCACCCGCCGCCAGTTGTTCAAACAATAACATTAGCATGCTAATGCATTTAGCGGTGCTACGAGGAAACGTGCCCCCAGGGAAACAGTTCACTGGCGGCCGCGACAAAACGTTTCACACGTGTTCAGGCTATTTACACCGGTATTCAGAAAAGTCATATCATAACAAAAATAAAAACCGGTTGTCAGTACAAAACGGTATACCGCCCAGCATTAATTTTTGTGTTCCCCTCTCTGTCATGTGGMTGGAGGACCTCAGTGATGAGAGGAGAATGTGTAGCGCTGAGCTAATTCATATAWATGGTGATAGCATCGGGGCTAACGCTAAAGCTAACAGGCTAAGCTGAGGTTCTTCTTCCATGAAGCAGCTCTGTTGTCCTCCATCCATATTTTCAGTTACAGGCTGAGTCATTTCTACCTTCTCTCTGTCAACGCTCTCTGGTTTCATTTAAAAGAGTCGATCATCAGATATTGTCCAAGATTAACCTTCAGGGTGGATACAGCTCGCTCACACCGATGACCTATCCACGTCATCATTTACCCAGAATGCTTTGCGTGTAAATGAAATGGTTCAGTCCGTGTTAAAATTTTATTTAAAAAATTTACAAAACTACATAGCCTACAGTATTTTTACAGTCTTTATTTTACAGTAAAAACATATGTTTATTAAATAAAGTCTAMTGTTACAACTAATCATGGATCCCTTTTAAAAATGTCTTTCTTGTYTCTGAGTATGGATAGTTTATGTTGCTGGACTCCGTCGTGTCTTTCGTGCAGTGTCAGCATTCWTTCACGTTTCAACCAAATAGCACCATTTCAGTAAAATTACCACTCAATCAAAACATTTCCGTTGAGCAGGCTTGCATTTTTGCAGCTCGTCAGGCTATCTGTGTGCAGAGTTTACAGATTTTATTTACTCTTCCAGACAGCAGCGAGCTCAAAAACGGCATGCTGAGGAAGATTACGAGGTTGTCACAGCAACCGCCCCAGTGCTTACCATATCTGTGCAGCTGCAGGTGGTGYAGTGTGTGGGCTCTTACTGCTGTTACCGAACAGAWGGAGACACRTCAACAAGAAAAGCTTTTTTAATTGATGGCTTTATAAAATCTTTTTCTCAACTTTTTGCTTACTCCTAAATAAATCTTTTTTTTCTCCCTCTTCCTCCCCAGCTGAGATCGGGGACTTTGAGGAGACGCAGAGCTGGCAGCATCTCCTGCATAACAAGTACCTGCCAGACCAAGATGCCATCCGAGACAAGATCATCGACTGCCACCGCAAGCACGTGTGAGTTAGCGCACCCTAACGTCAACAAATCCACTAGAGCCAAAGTTTTTTTACTATTAAAATCATATCAACATGTTTTTTTTTTAATTTGATCATCTTTATGGCATCTAGATCAATAGAAATGAGAGGCAGGCTGAAAAATAAGCCTCAAATAAAAAGTTCATTAACCCTGACCAGCAGAAGACTTCACGGTTAACATGTGAATTCTTATGTTTCTCCAATATTTTATGTAGGATATGTAGGCACTTTAAAAATATCCTACACTTCTGGTTTTAAAGAGAATATCTGAGCTGAAATCTAAGTGAGGCTGTTTTCAATCTGGRGTGATTCGAGAGAAAACCACAAGTCTAATAGCAGTGAGAGAAGTGCCAGGTGAAAGAAGCCAGGAATGCTTTGATGTGCAGCRTGAGTCAAAAGTCACAAGACACCCTGTTATATCAGAAAGACGAGGGAAAATCACGTTTTTGAAGACCCCAGCAGATGGTGGGTGCGGGGGGCCTATTGTTTAGGTTTTGTCCAGAAAAGCTGCCATATTGGATCAAAATAAAATGGTGCCCTGTGTCTTTTGACTCACCCTGCTTAATTTTTGTACCAGGAAAGTTGTGGATCAGTTCCTGGTGTGGTGAAACTTTAGTAAATAAAACAAATCCATTGTATTAATTTCATCGTTATTTCACCCATCATTAAAGACAGACCAGAAAAAAACCAAGACACTCCTCCCTCTACAGCCTCTAGTCTGGTCCCGGTCTGGAAAAAAAAAAGTCCGTGAGACGGCCTCTGAATTATCTGGTGAATTAATTATCTGATCTGTGTGCAATGTTCTTTTGCTCTTAAATAAATAAAGCAAAGCTATTTTATTTATTTTATCTTCATTTCAAACATCAACCAACCAGAAAAAGAACAAAGAGGCCCCTCCCATTGCGCGTCTTTRGACGCGTTCSRTGTGAACGGACAGCTGCTGACAAGCAGCCAAACGCATGCGGCWGGAGCATTTTGGCTGCTCCAAACRCGTTCGGTGTGAACCCGGCTTTAAACTTCTCCTCCAAAATCCCATTGGTTACCATTGTCTTTTTTGTTGTCTTTGTCCACTCTGTAGTAGGTTCTGCAACATGAGTCATTACACACTATTCACAAAATTTAGAATTTRCTTGTTTGATTTCAAAGCTGCACARTCAGWTACATACGGTATTTTTTTTAAGGGAAACATTATCCTTGCATGTGAATAAAATCTTAGCTTTAATCTGCTTTTAGGCATCAGAAGATTGTTTCTTCATAAACATGGATATATTTATCTTTTTATTCACTTGCAAACTCACACCCAGGACACAATGAAAAACACAGCCCTGCTGCTCGCCACAACAAACTGCTTCAGTGTCCTGCTAAGGCGGCCAACAGATCATTTTCCTTCAACATTATTGCTGTGGTTTCTCGCTCCGTCACTCTGTACAGCAAAAAATGCATTTTCTTATTTTCTGGGGATAAGTCTTTGAATAAACCTCCTCCACTGATAGATAAAAATCTAACTTGTGGCTCGCTGAGCACCACGCTCCCTGCTTCAATCCTTCAGTCTCCTTTCGGCCGGCAAAGGAAGGAAGTGCCTAATTCAGCAGCTCATACAGGAAACGGGAAGCTATTTTCAGATTTTGTGAGGAAACAAACTTGTTTTTTGTGGCGGATTTCTTTCTGCACCTCAGTCTCACCCTGGAGTGTATTTTAAGAGTTTTACAACCTAAATAGTATTATTTATGCAGGGATTTCTACCAGATTGAGATTTTTATTTACATTCTAGCAGACTTCAGATTCATGTTTCATGTTTTTTTTCTGATAAATTGGTAAATTAACTAAAGTACAATTGATTTTACCGGTCGTGTCCTTTCTTCCGCAGCGGGCAGACTCCAGCAGAGTCGGACTATCAGCTGCTGGAAATCGCTCGGCGGCTGGAGATGTACGGCGTCCGCCTGCACCCCGCCAAGGACCGAGAGGGCACTAAGCTCAGCCTGGCTGTGGCTCACACCGGGGTCCTGGTTTTTCAGGTAAAACCTGGTAAAAATCTGAGCCGCGTTTATCCAACATGAAAGGGTGACCCAAGAATTAGACTTTTAAAAGCAGCAGTTTTTTTTATCCAATCAGCTGTTTGTTCTTCATGAGGGATTTTCAGTGTTTATAACAGGTGTCTGGTCTTGTGGGAAGGGGCAACAAGAACCTTTAGCGACAATAAATTCTATAAATAGGAATTTTATCCAGACCTCATAATGTAAATAACATCCCTATAAGATGACACTGAAATGTTTTGTTTTTATATAATATTGTTATATTCAAAATGATATCTAGAAAAAAGTATAGCACAGGTAGTTCCTTTCACAGTACAAAATAACTTAAAGAGTGTCCCTTTTTTACTCACCAGACTGAGATTTCTCCCCAAAAATGACTTTATTTCATTCAAAATATATAGATATTTTTTAAACATTTCTGCTCATAAAGTCCTTTAGCACAATTTACTTGTTGTATTTGATGATTTATTGAATTACAATTGCAGGTTTAGTTCATCCAAATCTCTAAAACCTTGTTTATTTTGCTTTATCATGCCAAATTTAAATTCATGATAAACTTCAAAGTTTTGTGTTTAATTAAGACTAAAAACAAAACTTCACGTTTCTCGTGTCATTGCTACAGCTAACACTAACCAACAATAACTGAGCTCTACATGGTATTTCCTGCACAGAAACAGTGTTTTAACATGTATGGCGTGCTACATTTGGCTCGCAGTCCTTGAGTTGATAGGTCCCAGTAGGGTTTTATAAAAATATAGATWAAAAAAACATTTGTTATAATCTTCATGGTAATTTATGTTGATATAATTTAATGAAAATGCTTTTAAAATCTGTGAAACACAATTTATTTATTTAGAGAAAGTTAATGTAAAAGCTGTGGTAATATAAAGAAAACTTTAGTTCATTCTGAGTTTAAATTATTACTTTAAGTTTTAATGCATTATTTAATGTGGCTCACYGATCCAAACGTATCTCTGAACCCCACCCCCCTCGTACTGAATCATCGCAGTCGTGCTCAAAGCTTCCCTTAAATTATTTGTCTGAAAAGTAAATCGTTCTCGGAACGTTTACAAGGCTGAAATGGAGGGTTGAACGGGCTGGGATGAGCTGTAAATTCCTGAAATACTTTCCTTGAAGGAGAAAAGAAAGAGTCTCCTGTGTTATCTCAGTCTGCTCAACCAATAATAAAGGGTTTTCTTCAGGAAATGCAAAAACATGGACCCAGACGAGGCCACACAGAGGGACTTATTTGCTTGTTGAAGTCAAAAGTTAGTCCCTGCAGCAACATTCATGGTGTTATAAAGAATATGTTTTCTCAGACAGTTAAATGTTAATGTGACACATGAAAWTTTTTAGCTTTAATTTTCCCTCTAGGTTTAACAAAAAGTGCTGCTGTAGGTTTAAAAACAAACTCAAYTTTTAAGGATGTTTGCAGGATAAGTACACATAATTTTCACACAATAATCAAACGTTTTTTTCTTTTCTGTATTCAGGGCTACACCAAAATAAACGCCTTCAACTGGGCCAAGATTCGCAAGCTGAGCTTCAAACGTAAAAGGTTCCTGATCAAGCTGAGGTCCGATCCCTCTGTGAGTTCATTCTGCGTCCTGACCTTCTCTGATTAATGCGTGAGTCTTTTTTATTCTCTCTCTCTCTGTGTTCTTACCTTCACTCTGTGTTCCTCCAGCAGAACTCTCATCACGACACGCTGGAGTTCGCCATGGCCAGCAGGGACTGCTGCAAGGTCTTCTGGAAGATCTGTGTGGAGTACCACGCCTTCTTCCGGCTCTTTGAGGAGCCCAAGCCCAAACCCAAACCCATCCTGTTCACCAGGGGGTCCTCGTTCCGGTTTAGGTGAGCTGGCATTAAAAACAAACAAACAAAAAAAAACAAATATTTGCTGTCACACTGGTCAAATTTGGAGCAAGTTTAAATTGTCCAATCTTTAAAGTTGCACTTATTTTGTTTTTGCACTTGATCCATGAAGCTCAGTTTTACACATTTTTGTTAAAATTTGTGTCACAAAATGGCGCCTGAAAGTAATTTAAAAATACACTGTTTGATGCAAATAAAACAAAAACATTTGCTCAAAAAGAGACGGACCATAAATATACTGGTTTTAGTGTTTTTATACTGTGAATATGAAAATACATAAAAAAAAACTAAAGAAGTTTAATAAATTGGAAACATATTCAATTACTTTTTAGCAATTTACCCTAATATACATTTTCAAAATGTTCCACATTTAAAATGGAGTTGATTTTAAAGTCTAATTCATCCAAGATAAAGCACCTGGCCCCTAAAAAAGGAGCAAACATTCACAGAAGAAAAAAAATCATACTAGATGTATATTTTTAATTTATTTAAAAAAAGGCTTTTAAACATTAGCAAACCATTTAAGCCCACTTGCGGGACAAATCATTCCCATATTTAAAAAAAGAAACGAAGATGTGTTCAATCTAATGTAACCTGTCTGCTGTTAAAGTGGCTTTAAAACTAATCCCTGCCATGACTTTAAAGCTTAAAAAAGAGAGAAAAAATCATTTAAGTCTGCTTGACTCAGTTTTCGCTCTGTGTCTTTTTATTTTTTTTGCAGCGGTCGAACCCAGAAGCAGATAATTGACCACATGAAGGACTCTGAGCTCAAGAGGGTTCCTTTCGAGAGGTGAAATCAGCCGCGGTCGATGCATGAGATGGCCCTCACTGTAGCTGTAGTAATCAGATTGATCAGTTTGTTAGCCGATTAGCTGGTTTAACCTCGTGTCGCTCCCCTTCCTCACAGGAAGCACAGTAAGATTCTGTCCAACAGCGGCACGTCACCTCAGTCCTCTTCCTTCAGATCACAAGTGCCRAAAGAGGTAACGTCCAGCTGGATAGCAGGAAACGTAGTTTATAGGCTCTTTATTACCCTGAAGAGAGTGTAACTGCCTGTGCTCACATGAAATCTTTATTTAAAACKGCAACCCGTAAAATGCATTCATTTACAAAAATATGCACTTGTTGTCTTAATACGGTGGTTCTCAGTTTTGGTCCTTGTAACCCATGATTCTGCATGTTTTACCCCTAATTTACACTACATGCGCTCCGGTCCAACCTCCGCAGCAAAGACACACCCATTATAACCAATGAGAGTGTTTACGCTGGCTGCGCATGGCTGCAGTGAGCGGACGGCGATCCATCAAAATTAGAACAGATCCTATTTTTGCAGGACGCCGGAGCTGCACCGGAGTCAATTTTTAAAGATTAAGTCGCACCAACAGGAAAAGAAACGAGCACAACATCCATATTTTCAAAATAAGACACTTTTAGGCTGGATAATTTGTCGGAATAATGTCAAAATCTCAGCTATATCAATAAATATATGGATATATTTCTACACAAATGCTGTCAGAATGTATGGTTCTGTTTGGGAAGCAGATGGAAATGTAGCATGAAGCATATGTGTACACACACGATGCACATGGATTTTATTTTGAAATCAGAAGTTTCAGAAAGACGACACCGATACAGTTTCAACATAGATACCAAAAGCCTTTATATCATTGTTTTCAGCTGTGTTTGGAGTTCATCTTTCACAGAATTAATTATTTTTTGCTCTGACTTCCACATTTATCACTGAATTTATCGCGCAATCTCCTTAGTCCACACTCTGTCGGAGCGGAGCCTGTATAAATTGAGACACAAACGAACAGCTGTGACGCGCACCGCAGCGCAGCGGATCGTAGATGCCTGTAGTGTAAATGCTGGGTTAGTTGTTTCCCTGCTCTTCAGAATGTCTTTAAGAGCCTRCTAACCACTCATTCATTTAAATCAGGTGTGCCAAAGCAAGGAAACAACTAAAACATGCAGGATAGTGGGTCACGAGGACCGGAATTGAGAACCACTGCCTTAATGTCATTTCTCTATTCTACTGAATGTTGTTTGTTACACATGATCACTCCTAATTGTTTATTGCATTTGACCCTTAAGCATGTCACAATTTATTAGACGCAATGCATGATGATGATAGGTTGCAGGTTATGATTAAAATGCCAGTCAAGGCTAAAAAAACTAGAATGTGTAACAACAAAGTTATATTTGTATTAGTTTCTATGTTCTGCACAGTATGTGGGTTGAAATGATTCACATAAATAAGTTAGTTTTCTTGTTCCTCTTTGTTTATTTGTAGAGTGCCTCGTTGGTGCCGTTAGCAGACCAGCCCGACTCTGTCAGACTGGGCCAGGAGGTCAAATCGAACGGTTCGGAGGAGCCGCTGGCCACCGCTCCCCCAGTCAACGGTTTTCACGACGGTGCTCTCGGCTCAGACCCGACCCGGTGGAACCACGGTGGAACGGGATCGGCGCCGGGCCAGCAGCAGCTCCTGAACCCAGGTCCAGCCTGCAGGGCAAACAGAGGCAGCAGCTCTTCTATCCCTTACATAGACTGCAGCGACATAGATAGTGAATGTGATGTGACAAAGAGCAGTCGGGCTCCCAGGGGCCACGGCAACGCAAACGACAGCAATGAGGATGAGTCTTACGGGTGCGAGGGCAGCACGGGTTGCGGCGGGGGGAGAGCYGGGAGTCTCTTTGGTGCCGTGAACGGGTTCTACCACACCAATCACCAGGGAGTGATGCAGCAGGGCGTCGGAAACRTTTCAGACCAAAAGGCTAGCCCGAGTCACGAGCCGACGAGTGACGACGTCCCGTCAAACAGAAGCTCCCTTCACGGCCGCCTCCCGCTCCACAGCACGCTGCTGGACGAGATCCTGCAGGGTCCAGACAGGCGAGGCGTGGCCATCGGCCGGCCGTTAGGGATCGGGACTCGCAGCCAGTGCTCCAGCCCGGTGTTCAGCAGCTTTCACCAACGTACGAACTCGCTCAGTCACGCCGAGATGACCAACTGTCACAGCCAGGCGCGCTCCTCTCCGCGGTGGGATGACGGCGGACACATTTTCAGTAAACGTCCCGGAGCTTCCCCCGCGGAAACTCCCGCCGTCCTTCCGCCGCCCCATCCACCCAACCTTTACGGCAGCTACTCCCCTATCGTCTCCAACCGCACGCCTTCGCATTTCGCCAAACCGTATAACAACAACAACATGAGGAACCGATCCGATACCGACCCCTTCATTCTGAGCCAGCTGACTTCCACCCCAGTCCACCTGAACGACCCCTACCGTCCCGGGATGCAAACCCAAACCCCTTGTTCCGCCCCGATGGAGCGCAAATCGACGATKACAAACGGCAACCTAGTGGTTCCGGGTCAGGCGCGTTCCAACACCGTGCAGCGGTTGTTCGGTCGCCAGGGAAAGCCCGGCAAAAACCAGAAAAACCTAAACCAGCCCGTCCAGATGATCGACGGCTCCACCAGCAGCGGCACCGACACCAGCGATACMGAGTCGGACACGGGCAGCAGCTCGTACAGCCAACCGCTGACRTACGGCAACCCGGCCGCCGTGGCCTCCTTCGGTTCGGGCAACTCGAACGGTGTGGACGCGTCGTCGCTGCTGTGCAGTAAACTGTCGTTTGGAAGTCTGCAGCTGGAGGAGGGGAACGAAGGCCAAGGGGGGGAGCAGGAGGGCTGTTACCGCTTCAACGAGGAAGACGTAGAAGGTCGTGTTTTTAACTGCTGAGCCAGAAATACAAAAACTAAAACTATATCTTTAAATATTAATTTCGTACATTACAGTAACATCTGAAAAAAGTCGTGATTTTTTTCTTTCCACATCGTTGACGACGAAACACATTTTTAAACGAGTTTTAACGCGTTTTTTAGAACGTGAAAATTCTAGTTTTTGTCAGAAATATTTCTTTTTTTACTGTGAGTGTCCTCTCCCTGACTCTTAAATGTACAGATAACTTGTTTCTAAACTCATCGATTACGTTTTTATCTAAAAATTACAACCTGCTGACTTTTAATAGTTTTGTACTTCAGACACATCTAATGTTTAAAGGAAAAGTCTTCCTTTTATTGTGCCATAACTTATAATCTTTATATTTCGTGTTTATAAAACTACAGGGAAACTTTATAGCACGGTCATTTCTACAGCTCTTCCAACTTTTGTTTTTAGTGTTAGCATTGTTATTTGTGATGATCTGTTCCGTGTAGAAGAAATTTAGATAAGTTGATTGTTTTTTAAAATGTACTTTCTTCTTTAAATGGGAGCAGTTTGATTTTTAGGTAGCTTTTGAACAGAAATGGCTGCCTTTTTGTGGCATTATRCGTTAATATAGTTGTGTTTCTGTGTTTAACCCTCCCTTTGTCCCAAAGCTGAGTGTCAGATTTAAAACTTAGCGTTCCTGGGTCATTTTGACCCAAGGGCAGCAGGAGGGCTAAATCTTTGTGTTGTGCAACAGAGGTTTTGTCGGGGACTTCCGATCGTTGTATATGGTCCACTTGATCCTAAGAGGCTGCATTGAACTGAGTTATAGTCCTCTTTATTTGTACAGCTTGTTTGCATGTCTTTTAGTAGAGAATAGATGGTATTTAAGGACTAATTTAGTATAAACTTGTCTTTAATCTGCCAGAGGAGGAATGCTGTAGTTGGCAGTGAGTCTGCCTTCTTTTTTTGGTTTTGGCCGAGTTCTTCCGAGCACTTTTTTTAATCCTTTCATTCGATTTCTGTCTGTTTTTTGTGGGTGACTTGCACTGTAAATTAGTTGTTTCTATGTAGGAATTTGTCTTTGTGTACCATTTTATTAGGTTTTATCAGTTACGAAAAGCATTTTATTTGTTGTTTTTATCACACTGTAAATGAAAAACACCAACCATCGTTCTTAAAGCATCCATAGCTGTCTGCTTTGCTTGGCTTGGCCCCTGGCATGCACACCAAACAAAACAAAAACCTAAAAACACTTTTTCTTTGGCTGCTGGTTTCTCACCTGTTGCTCTGCTGTTAATTGAAGGCTTCCCATTCCCATCTTGCCATTTATTTGCTGTTTATTATTTTTTTCTGGTTGCTCTGCACTCTTTTTGAATCATTTGGAATACAACCTCAAATCACTTGAGCTCAAAGCAGGTGCTGTCACTTTCTTTTTTTATTTTTTATTTTTCTTGGTGTTTAGGAAAATTGCTAACCAGCAACAGATTGAACCTGACAAAATAGCAGCCATTTTGCAAATTGAGAATTAGCTTCAGTTTGAGGAAACATCGTGGGTTCAGTTTATGCAATCAAGACAGAAATTGGACTAAATATCTCACATGTTTTGTCACTCTCTGAGTTCATGCTTCCTGCTTTGTAAATGCACTGGTTTTAAGCATGTTTTTTATTTTTATTTTRGAGCGGGAAAAGATAATTAACACTGTTTTCACCATTTCCTTTTCTTTTCTTGTGAACGCATGTTAACCAGGCCGAAGAGTCGCCTGTTTTTCTGTCACTGCTCTGTTTTTTTGACTCACTCTGTCACTGTGTGTGTCTGTCACGGGGCTCACGATGGTTCCAGATGTTTGAGACTGACCGGATATAACCTTCTCTTTATTTTCTCATTGATTCTTTTGGCCTTTTTTTGATCGTTTTGCCCTCGAGATGAATAAAACTGTGTTGTAACTATTTCAAACATTTAGAAACCATGTGTGTCAAGCCCCGGGGCCTTTGCCTTGTGCACCAGGACAGAACAGGGGAGCTCAATTCTAGTGTTCTTTAAACAGACAGAGAGAGAGGGCGAAGGAAGGCAGACACAAGGAAAGTTCATAATAATGTGTTACGTAAGTGTAAAAATGATATCATACCAGTTCAAGGCTTCATGTTTCATAAGATAAGATAAGTCTGAGTGTTGTCAGAGTTTTGGATATAAGTATACATACATGAACACTGGGGTTGAGTCCACTTGTTCTCCTTTTACTCTGTTACATGTTTGTATTTACTGACACTATCCCACTTTGTAATTTTATTAATTTTATTGTGCTCTATATATACAGTGTCTGTAGTTGGATATTAGGRCCATTTTAGGTTAAAAGAAATGGAGCTGAGGAGAAGTAAGCTGTTTTCTGAAAGCTTTACAATATTAAATGTTTCATTTTTTAGGTAAACTTACTAAAATACWAGAGTCTCCACATGCCTGGATTATRGCAAAATCCACATATTTGAGGCCCYTTTTTGTGCAGAGAATGTTCATTTTTGCTTAAAGTTTAATAATGTTTGTGCTAATTTATAAAATAAAAACACTCACTTTACATGCATTATGTGATGAGACAGCCTTCAGGTTAAAGTCGCTACATAATTTTGGGGGGATCTTACCACTAATATTTGTGAGAAATCAATCTCAATCTAAGTTTCATCTAAATCTTAAAATATAAAATATGTATATATAAACACTGTATCTTGTAAATTTACAAATGTTGGGGTTACTTTTCAACCTTGTACTAGGATTCTATTTTTAAAAGGTTTTACTCTTTCTTTAGGTATGTGTTTAGGTATTTTATTGAAAATTTACAGCTTCAATTTTAAAAATAAAATTTATAACTCCTCCTAGCTCCTTACTTTTTATGTTTAAAAAGGATCCTGAATCTACTCATATTTGAACACGCTACTGTAAATTGTATTATTATGGTAATTTTTGAATTTCTTAGACCTATTTTAAAAGTAAAACAGTCGTAGTGTTTTGTGACAAATATACACAAATGCTGTGAATATGTAAATGTGTAGATTTGGGTTGATTAAGGGAATAGTTTGATACTTTAAGGAAATTAATAACAGGGTTAGATGAGAATATTGATACTATAGCTTTTATACCTAATCTTGGCTATTTAGCTTAGCTTAAAGTTAGCCTAGCTCTGTCTAGAAAGAGCAAAACCAGCTTTCTTGACTAAACAAACATGAAATAGCTCTTGATATATTTACTCAGACAGCAAATTGCACAATATGTTTAGTTTTATTGTGGTTTTGTTAAATTATTTTTTCTTTATTTTTCCACTTTGGACAGATCCAGGCTAACATGGTGCTAAGCTAACTAGCTTATTGTTTACCTCGAAAACTAACCAACATATTCCCCAATATCTTAAATTAGTTTGTATTCAACATGAATTAGATGAGTAAATGGCATGTTTGAATCACATCTGGGCATGTTTTTTTTTTGGTGAGTATCTTTAAAAGGAGTGATCAAGTATTTCAACACTTGTACTAAAGCTGAAGAAATGGTGGCTTCTTCTATTTGCATGTTTTTTTTCTTTCTACTTTTCCATCTCACTCTTGGCAGGCTGTAAAATTATAATAAATCTAAAGGTYACGCTGCTGTTAGTCTTAAGAAAAAAAACGCCTAAAACTTTGTGCTAAAGGCATTGAATGCTAATTAAAAAATACTGGCTGTTTCACTTGTTTTCTGTCACTGTTTTAACACTTACTGCACAATTTTACTCTGAAACTTGCTGGACTTTTTTTTTTGGTTGCTTTTATTTCTTTCACTCTTCCAACTTTTTAACACTGTATCTTTATGTGGTGCACTAGTGTCAATAAAAAAMAACAACTTTGTATAACTGAATAAAAGGGACTCCAGAGTTGTCTGTAGTGAAAATGAGCCCTGCGTAATCTCGCCTTCATTCCATCACAACCACCTGCTTGAACTGTACCCGTGTTTCGTGTTGTGGTAGTTAGTCGGTAGCGTAGAGGATGTTTGTTACGTTCTGCATGTGTGTTAGCCTGTTCTCCCTCCTGTTCGTTCCTTTAGCGGTTCTCTGTTTGGTGAGTTCTTTTATAGCACCCCCCCCAATCGTCACAGGTCTGCCATGGTTTTACCCATGATCCAGTTTGGTGTAGAGCAGTGGAYTCTGCAACTGGGCAAGTATACGGTCCTAATTTAGTTTTGTTTGTAGTGACTCTAGCTTTAGTTGAAGTAGGTGTAGTTCTGTTGTTACCAAAGAGATGCCAGAAGTGGAGTTCAGTGTCGAACCAGACATCTATTAAATGGAACATTTTAGGTTTTATTGCAATGACTAAAATTATCACGTCCTCYTTTAAATCACCACACACAACACTAATAGATAAATGCTGATCTGTACTAGTCAGTGTCCTTACTAACAAATTGTTTGAACCTTGTGTTAGAGGTGAATCCACCTAGTCTAATTGAATAATTAGATGTCTGATTGTGGTTTAGCAGTCTAATTTGAAATTCATTGCCATACTGATCGGTATATTGGGAAAATCATGTTCCTCCAATTAKCTTGGGCTTCCTGAGAAGAAAAATAAATTCTTCAGATGTGACAAAGTAAATTGAACAGCAGTTGGCAGTGAATTTATGGGAGTAATATGTAATTCAACACCTTCCCTTATCGTCTACTCTTTGTTTTGTTCCTATCCCCGTTTTCCTGCTTTTCCTTCCTCTCCTGTTTTCCAACCTTTCACCCTTAGAAGTTCCCGGTTCAGAGGACTCTCGGCAGGCGAGTCCCCAAGTGGTTGTTAACAGTTCCGTAAATGGTCAGGAGCCCGGGGCCGTCCTGGGTCAGGTTCCAGAGGGACAGCAGCTTACACCGCTCACCAGTCCACTGCTCACCGAGGCTGGGTACATCCGCAACGACGAAGAGGAAGAGGCGAGAAGGAAGGTGGGCACGTGAAGTCGTCAAATCCCATAAGCCATTAAGGGCAAATCAAGCGAAGRAAAGAGATTATTGAACAAATGAAAGCTGTTTTCTATAGGAGTAAATGATCTTTATAAAAAATGATAAATGGACTGGTGTATCAACCTCATCTTTTTGTTTGTGTCCAGAAGTTCCCCACAGACAAGGCCTACTTTATAGCCAAAGAACTGCTGACCACAGAGCGGACCTACCTCAACGACTTAAAAGTTATCACAGAGGTAAAGATTTCTGAGTTATTTCTGGCTTTTTCCATTAAATTTAATTCCTTACTCCAAATGCCAAAGGTTGAGAGTTCTCTATTCTTCAACAAGATGTCAGATCTTGCAGACATGGCAGTAGACGGATATGGAAAATTCATAGTCAAAGACAAACTCTGGGGGAGAAGTCCYGGTAAAAGCCCTCTCATTGGGCCTCATGCAAGAACTGTTCGTACGCACAGATTTGTTGTTAAGTTGTGGATACGAGTGATTYAGGTTTAGGGTGCGCAACTCTGCTTCTGAATAAATGAAAACTATGTAAAACAGTTGTTTACTTTGAAATTAAAAATATTTGACCAAAGGAAACCCAGAGCAGGGCTAGGCAGGACTCATTCCTCGGCTTTGAAGAGCTCCTTTAATTCCACCGCTGACACTGCTAAAAATGACTTTTTTTTTCTGGATCTCTGAGAGCAGGACTTCAAWCTACGAACTAGTTCTTCTTTTTTACTTTGTCGTGTCATTTATGAATGGACATTTCCTGGTATGTGAGGCAGGAAACGTAGCCTTTTATGGTGTTTTTGGGGTGGTAATTATGCAATAAACCTCTCCTCGTGCACAAGCACCTGATACACATTCATCAAATTACGCAGCTCATTTACACACTTTTCCTGAAGATAGAAGAGTTTGTTGAATCTGATGTGACGTTCGTATGAACCCTTCGTACRAACAAAAGTAAGAGAAATTYAGGAKAAGAATACGAACATGTTCTTGCATGAGGCCCATTGTCCTCCCTCTGCAGCACACAGAATGTGTCCCTACACTTCCTGGACGAGGCTCAGACCCTCAGGGTCAACATAGCCACAGAGCTGCCTGTGTCTCCGAACTGTCTCCTCCAACCACAAAAATTGGGGCCATTTCCTTCCATGAGTTATTTGACTGTCTAGAAATTTTACTGAAACAGTTAAAATGACTGTATTTTTTAACAGCCTTGGTTGAAGTGAAAATGATTGGTTAATGTAGTTCTCTCACTTCTTGGCATAATCAACCGCTCAACATTCTGATTAATCAATACTCTGCATATACCCTGCAAGACAAAAGTTCTGCCTGGGGGATGCAATTTTTGTCGTGCAACCATGTCGGTGAGATGCAGTGTCTTACCTCTCATGGACTATAAATCAGACTTTAGTTTGATTGAGACAGATCTAACTTGTGGAGTATGAAAGCTTTGTCTGGGACTCATTTTACGATCTCCTTAGAGCTTTACATGCACAAAAATTGGTCTTTCGACAGCTAACTTGTGAAAGGGATTGTCTGGGCATTTTTGAAGTGATCTTCTGTCAAATAATATCTTATCAACTGTGACATCAATCACAGAGTATAAAGAAAAACAGGAGTCTTTGTCCAGGCTAGGCTAATGGCTAGCCATAGGAAGGCCCTTTTTTATAAACAAAAATCACGTATACAAACCCCTTGATTTTTCACTGTTATGAAAAGGCACTACATAAAGCTAATAATAAATCTCTTCACTTTTTCATGAGACCATTAGTTTAGTTTGTTGATGTTTTCCCAGCCGAACAACAATCGTGTTTCGGAGAAACTGAGACGTTTATTTTCTAAACATGATGTCCCAGTGGTTTTCAAACCCCAAAACACATTAYGGCAAAGGCTGGTTCACCCCAAAGATCCGGTTCCCCGGCACAAACAGAGCAATATTGTATATGCTGTTAAGTGCCAGGAGGACTGCGACCAGTTATACATCGGGGAAACAAAGCAGCCACTGTTCAAAAGAATGTCCCAACACAGACGAGCTACATCTAATGGCCAGAACTCTGCAGTTTTCACTCATTTACAGGCCAGCRGTCACTCTTTCAGAGATGAGGATGTTCTCATTCTTGATAGAGAGGAACGTTGGTTTGAGAGAGGAGTAAAAGAAGCCATTTTTGTAAAGAAAGACCGTCCATCATTAAACAGAGGTGGAGGCCTCCGTTTTCAGTTGTCCCCCTCCTACAGCGCTGCTATAGCCAGTATCACTCCACCCCCTGTTAACAATAAGTGTTAATTAGGTGTCAACGATAGCCATGTGATGTGAGTATCAGTCACATGGAGGCAGGGCTTAAAAGCCTGAATTTTGCCTGAAACTCTCAGACTGAAGAAGTCTCTTGGAGGAGAGACGAAACGTTTCATTAGAGAAGAACCCGTCCAGAAGACCTATACAATTTTTTTCTTTTTGATTTTTTTACCTGGATTACTGAGATGCATCAGGACAACAATCGTGTCACTACTCCCAGAGTGTGTGTCTGCTGAGCATGGATAGACCATGTATGCAGACAGCACTGAGGCTGCTGAATGCATCAGTCAGCCAGGATTTGAGTAAATGTTTGGACTGATTGCACTGATCAGACGATTTTAAAACAGATTTTTAAAGATCTGTAAGCACTTGAAGTATTTTCAGGGATCAGTCTACTAATTTTATCTCAATATCTTCAAAGTTAATAAAGTTAGCCATTTTTGTAATTGCTTAGCTGTGGCAGCCATCTTGACTTGGCTTAACTCCAACTGTAAAGGGGGTGTGTTTTGAAAAATGGACCTTTTTAAGCTTTAAATCATGTTATATCGTTCCCTCATTAAAAACATACTCGAGTGTTGCTTTGACTCATTCATGCATGTTTGAGAAATCCTTGAATCTGCTTTGGCCATGTGGAGCTGCATAAACACTTGCTGGTACAAAGCCCCGCCTACTTGTACAAAGCTCCTCCCTGGTGCTCAGGCCCCAGCTGAGCTCCCCTCCCCTGAAGCATTGTTGTGAAGACGTGTTGAAGTGGGAGTTTCTGAAACGGTAGGAGTTTCTTAAAGAGACAGAGGCCAATTTCAATGTGTTTAGACTGTGGTGCAAAATCAAATGTATTTTTGATGTACACAGCATTTTCATAACAACTGAAGGTAACAGTTACTTGATATATTGTATAGAACTGAACTGTGCCTGGAAAACACATAAGCCCCTTTAACTGGGCTTTTGTGTCCTTTTAGTTTCTGAGCTTTTTTTAAAAACCAGACAAAAATATAAATTCTGCCTCTTTGTGAGTTCTTTTAAATCTGAGTTAGTGATCAAACTAGTATTATTTTTTATTGATTTTTGTGCTCCTGAAGTACACACAGTCCATTAACTTATCAAATTAAAACTTCACGGTCTGTCTTGTCTGTTTCTACCAAATGGGAGGAAAAACAACAGCAGGAGTGTGAAAAAAACATCAGTAGAAAAACAAAAACATTCAGGCACCTGCTTTGAGAGTCTGATCATGACCTCTGACCTTTCTCTAGAATGGAAAATAAATCTCTCTGGTCTTTTTCTTTTGGCATTTTTTTTCCTTTTGGCAGCAGTTTTCCCTCTTTTTGATGTGGAGTAAAGCGTCCACTGGCACAATTTTTTTTTATTTTTTTTTATTTTTTTTTTTGGACAACAAAGTTCGGGTCTGAGTTTTTCCTCACACCCTTCCTCTGTTTTCTCACTCTGATCCTTCCGTTTTCCCCCGGACTCATTCTGAGACATCTGGATGACCGCCTGTCTGCACTAGCTGTCACGTTCCTGTGTGATTTATCCTGGAGGAGGGAATCTAACACCTCAGTGATGGGGGTTTGGAGAGCCATAGCTTAAGGCTACAAGGATCAGGCGGTGCTGATGTATGCGTCAGCTCTTTGATGGGTCATCTGCTTCCAAGATAAATTCCTTGTTTCTTCCTGCAAAAGCAAAGATTTACACTCTGTAGTAAAAAAAAAGAGTTCAGTGACTAAATCTTCTAATTGTTTTTTTTTATGAAACAATTAATTGCTCCAGTATTTGTCGCTCATGTTTTTGTACATCTTGCAGTCCTTCCAGAAAACCGCAGAGAAAGAAGAAGCGTTTCCAGACTCTGTCAGGAACCGTATATCCAGCCACTATGATCCGATCTACAAATTTCATCAGGGATTCCTCAAAGAGACGGAGCAACGGCTGGCGCAGTGGTGGGCCTCTTTCTTTACTTCTTTCTGTATCTGTTGCAGAACTTGTTTCCTTTTAATAATTTTGTGATATGGAAAAATTTGGTCACCATTCGATTTCATTCCAGAGCTGTGCTTTGAGTTTGTCACATTTTGTGAATTAAAAAGCTCCATAAAGCTTGATTTGGACTTCTAACTTAAAAGCACGGGGGTGGACTTTTCATGCCATGGGCCTGTGTTGCAATCGATTGTATAAGAACTTTTTTAGAATAATCATTTACTGTACAATCAGGGATTAGCACAGCTAGCCAAAACATTAGCTTTGCAAATGCTAAACTGCTAAACAGGTAAGAAAACTAGCAGATGCTAATGCTAACTGATAAACGTTTACTCTATATCTGCACAACAAATCTTCATCTCCTTCCAGTTGAAGACTTACAGAGGTGGACACACAAAATGCTACATATGCTACATGCACACACAAGGCACATGACGCAGGCGTGCATCGCTGCATGTGTGCAGTGACAGTTGTTTTTGCTAGTGAGCCTAAAACTGAGTGGTTTCCACGTTAGCGAAAAAGCTAATCCGCTAAATAAAAAAAGTTGCCTCGCTATTGGCTGTTTGCAGATATCTTTTCTTCCCTGAACTTTTTTTTCCCAAGATTATCTTCACAAATTTTCAAAGCAGTTTTAACAAAAATAATAATAATAATAATAATAAATATAAAAACTCCATTATTCTATCAATTCAAAGGCCTCCTGCTAAAAAAGATAAACACGTCTTATCAACTGGCACCAAAAAAATAGCCAACTGGGGTAAAAACAACTGACACCAAGTGTTTTCATTTTGCTGGATTAGGGCAATTAAACAAGATTACCAGATGTACACAAAACACATTCAAGGGAAAAATGTGAGGTATTTTAAAACCAGATTAGCATTCCTTCTGAAAAACATTGCTTTGAACCTAGTTGATTTGTTTTTCTCAAATTGGTTTGTTGACAGCTGAATACATCTGAGTTCCAATTAGGATTAAAATATTTACAGATTTTACACTTTTTCTACGAATAATAACTGAACTGTGGATATAGATGGAAGCTTTTCTAGTCCAAAGTGGAAAAGAAAGTCCTTGCCTGACATCTAGTGGTTGATAAGTGTAATTGCACTTAGATGAAAAACACCCTCCTGTCTCCCTCCTCCTCTCTTTCAGGGAGGGTCGATCTAACGCCCACATCAAAGGAGATTATCAGAGAATTGGTGACATTTTATTGAAGAACATTCAGGGTCTGAGGGTAACTGCTTTATATCTGCTTTTGCTCTGTAACCCTTTCAGAAGATTTAGATGACGTTTGTAACTTTGCTTATTTTGTGACCGTTTCACCCTTGCAGCAGCTGACCCTTCATCTCCAGAAGCATTCAGAGTGTTTGGTGGAACTGGAGCGGGCTTGTAGGTGGGTGGTACGATTTAAATAAATTAGATGATGGCAAATTTAAGTGGAGATGTTTGGGGGAAAAAAATCCCGTATTGTGTTTGTTTGTTGTTTGTCCTCAGGACGAGTCGGAAGGTGGAAACTCTTTGCAGGGACTTTGAGCAGCAGAAGGTTTGCTACCTGCCTCTCTACATCTTCCTCCTCAGGCCTCTCCACCGCCTGCTGCACTACAAGCTCATCCTGGAGAGGCTCTGCAAGCATTACCCGCCCACCCACGACGACTTCAGGGACTGCCGAGGTACCCGTGCGCTTCCTCTCGTTCCCTCAGGTTTCATGTTTTTCCACCTTTCAAATCATTTTGTCTAAACCCAGCGGCCCTGGCGGAGATCTCCGAGATGGTGCTGCAGCTCCAGGGCATCATGATGAAGATGGAAAACTTCCAGAAGCTTCTCGAGCTGAAGAAGGACCTGACCGGCATCGAAAACCTCGTTATCCCCGGAAGGGTTTGTCTGTTTGCTTGTATTATATCAGCCAGGCTTAATTCACTTATCCTGAACGTTTAAGGAGTTTGAGCCTCTGTGTCTGCTTTCTGTCTGATTTGCAGGAGTTTATCAGGCTGGGTTGCCTCAGCAAACTCTCGGGGAAGGGCCTCCAGCAGAGGATGTTCTTCCTGGTATGACTCGGCAGTTTGTTTTGATGACGGACAATGTCAGAAAAATCATATTGTTTGTATTTTTCTTTCTGTCCTCCAGTTTAGTGATTGTTTGTTGTACACCAGTCGAGGGATGACTCCGTCCAACCAGTTTAAGGTCCACGGTCAGCTGCCTCTCTACGAAATGACGGTACGGTTTTTAAAAAGTAGACACTTAAAGACTAACTTACCCCAAAATTAACTTTTTTTTAGCTGATAAACTGTGTAGAATGTGTCTAAAATGTTATATAGTACTGTTTCTGTGCTAATTTTGATGTTTTTGTGCCTATTTGTTCAAATCTGTAATATTTGGTCTAAAAACGTGTTTTTGCTGCTCATATGGGTAGAGCAGTGGTACTGCAGGCTAATTTGCATATTGTTTAACGGCTCTCCACGGTGACGTGTCTTCTGCACAGTTTCATCACAGCGGCTGTGTTCTGGTATAAAAGCCTCTCTCTAAGGCTATGTTCACACTGCAGACAAATGGGACCCCAATCAGATTTTTTTATGACAGTCTGAACGAGACAAATCCGATTTTTTCTAATC
>NW_013952998.1:17270-20405 GCF_001266775.1 Austrofundulus limnaeus | reverse complement strand
AGAGACAGAGAGAGAGAGAGACAGAGACAGAGAGAGAGAGAGAGACAGAGAGACAGAGAGAGACAGAGACAGAGAGAGAGAGAGAGAGACCAGCAGTACGTCCTGCACAGCGGGAGGGGAGGAGGGGAAAGAAAGGCAGCGGGGCAGCTTCAGCCTGAACCCACACATGTCAACTTGTACAGATTGTAAATTATAAAGATTTGACATCATTTTGCAGGTATACGGACGTATAGAGCAATCTCACGGATTTTTTCAAGTCTTACGGATTTTTAAAAAACCTCATTTTCAAATTTATCTAACATGTCAGAGCCTATAGGATGATTTAAAAAACAATAAATAACGTCAAAAAGCCATCTTCCAACCTGTTCTGCTGCTAGAAATAAGTTACTTTTTCCTCTCTCCTTTCCTTCAGCAGGTGCTTTCATGTCCGCAGCTGACACCCCTTTTTTGTTATCGTTTATGTTAAATATATATATATATATTTGTGTTGATAAGCCTGAGTGGTCTGTTGACTGACCTTTGTATTTGTTCAGATAATAGTTATGGGCAGGTTACAATATAAAAATGTTTGTCATAATCATGTCTTGTGATTATTTGACAGGAGTTTTACTTTTAAACTGTAAGTGTATTTTATTTAGTTATGTTAGTCATGATAATTTAGTTATAATGTAAATACAATAAAAATTTAACCAAGATTTAGAATAATTATCATTTTGATCCATACATTGGTAATGTCTGACTGGGCCTCGTGACACTTTATGTTCAATAAATTGGACCCGGAGGTCAAAAAGGTTAAGAACCCCTGCTTTATACATAGTCCATTTTTATCTTTGTTATTTAAATATAAAATGTTTTTTTATGCTTTTAGTTCTTTAGCTGCTAACAATGCTACATGCTGCACACATGGTGACTGATATGTCCAACACTGCTTATAAGGGGATATTTTTTAATATGGGATGGATGGCATAATAATTTAAGTTTTACACTATTGAATTTTTTTATTGGACTTAAAATCAGCAGAACCTAATTTAGCTGAAGCTAGTCATTTAGCGAATGGTTTCCAGAGTTAGAAAGAAAGTTAATCCGCTGAATGAGAAGCTGGCACTGCTATCATCAGATTAGCGTAACTGGAACTGACTGTCACTAACGTTTGTTGCACATTTTTCTGATGTCTCTTGCAGATCAGAGAAAGTGAGGAGGAGTGGGGCGTTCCTCATTCCTTTACCTTACATGGACAGCGCCAGTCTGTAGTGGTAGCTGCCAGGTACGCATCAACACACACATTTAAAACTAGAAGAAAGGGACGTCATTGTCAATCAGCGACTCTTCATATTGCTGTAACATGGGCTGTGTTGTGTAGACACACGGGTTGTGATGAAAGCTGTTTGTGTGCAGCTGTGAGTCAGAGATGGAGCGATGGGTGGAGGACATCAGGATGGCCATCGATTTGGCAGAACAGAGCAGCGTCCTGGACACTGGCCTGCTGTCCACCAGTCCAGCCGACAACAGTAAGACGTCTGAGCTTACAGTTCCCACTCATGTTTAATTTTAGCCAGACAGAAAGCAGCGTTCAGCACCACATGAAGTCTCACTGATTCATCCTGTGTGTGGGCCAAGTCCCAGCTGTTGGCGTTATCCCTTTTTTTTTAGCTTTTTCACCTCACCCACTTGTGACAAAGTGTTTCACTTGTTGATTTTTAGTTTGACGCCTACTTTTAGATCCGAGATGAATCACCAGCTCTACCTGTCTTTATCTCACAGCTTTAAAGTGTTTTATTTTCCCCTGTTGTTGCTCCAGTTTGACTGAAATGTCTTTCATCTCTCTGTATTTAGTTATTTGTTCTACTGTGTTTGCTCTTCTCATGACAGCTGCAGCTTCAGCAAGACGTTAACTGTAAAAACAGAAAAACGTTGGTATTTAAGTGATGTTTAGTTGTTCCATAAAGAACATTTGTAGCTTCCATTGTTGTTCTGTTTTCTTTGAGCTTCAATGGATCCWTTTGATCTTTTGTAAACAGTTTTCCATGAGGACCACCCAGTTGTGCTACATCTTCTGGTCTTACCCTAAGTTTAAACCTCATTTTATTAAACTCGGGTTAATTTAGTTCAGGTGGATTGATTTTGGTTTAGCTTGTTTTTATTAATTAATTAATTAATTTGATCTATTTTAGCATGGGTTATTTTTTCTGAACTTGGCTAAACTTGGTTTACCTTAGCATGAATGAATCTGTTTTATATAGGTTAACTTAGCCTGGATTAAACTATCTTGACTTGGTTTGTCGTAGGTTGTCTTGACTTGTTTTTGTTCGGCTTAATTTTAGTTTAGCTCAGTGTAGCTTGGATTATTTGAAGTTATCTTACTTTACTTTTTGGGTAATTAGTTTAACTCGTAAATTATTTTCATATTCTGATTTGGTTTATCTAAATTTAATTTAGTTTATGTTAAAATAGGTTTAGCTTTGTCTGTGTTTAACATGGCTAACTTTAGCATAGATTATTCAGTTTAATTTAGCGTAGTTTATCTTAGCTAGATTTAGTTTAGCTCTTGTATTTTAGTTAATTCAACATGGCTGACCTTTATTTAGCTTAATTTAGTGTAGTTTATCTTTACATACTCAGGTTAGCTTAAGTGTATCTAAACTCAGACTTACTTTATTATAAATAAAGAGAAAGAAGATTGCTTTTATAGTTTAAAGGGATCCACGATTAGTTATAACATTAGACTTTATTTGACAAACATATATTTTAACTCTAAAATAAAGACTGTGAAAATACTGTAGGTTGTTTAGTTTTGTAAATTTTTTAAAATATATTTTAACACAGACAGAGCCATTTTATTTACACACAATGCATTCTGGGTAAATGATGACATGAGTAGGTCCTCGGTGTGAGCGAGCTATATCCACCCTGAAGTTTAATCTTGGACAATATCTGATGATCGACTCTTTTAAATGAAACTAGAGAGCGTTGACAGAGAGGAGAAGGTAGAAATGACTCAGCCTGTAACTGAAAATATGGATGGAGGACAACAGAGCTGCTTCATGGAAGAAGAACCTCAGCTTAACCTGTTTAGCCCCGACGCTATCACCATTAGCTCAGCGCTACACATTCTCCTCTCGTCACTGAGGTCATCCA
>NW_013952998.1:11335-16940 GCF_001266775.1 Austrofundulus limnaeus | reverse complement strand
AGTCACATGCAAAAGAGGGCCATCGCCTAACAATAGGCTTGTTTAGCTTTATTTAGTCACATGCAAAAGAGGGCCATCGCCTAACAATAGGCTTGATTAGCTCTAGAGCTAATCAAGCCTATTGTTCGGCGATAGCCTTCTTTTGCATGTGACTAACCTGTTTGTCCATGTGGAGGCAGTGCTTATAAGGCTGAGTTCACCTGAAACTCAGACTAAAGAAGTGTCTTGGACGAGAGATGAAACGTTTCACTAAAGAAGAACCATCCAGGGGACCTACTGATTTTTTTGTTATGATTTTTTCTACCTGGATTACTGAGATGCATCAGGAGCTTTTAATGGGTAAGAAAACTGGCAAAAAAAATAGTATAGTTTGTAGAATTAAGTAAGCGCTTTTTGATTTCCTGTCTTCAACATCAACTTTAGAGTCCAGCTTCTATGACTGGCAGCTGCACTTAACCTGCCCTTGCTTTAGGGCTAAAGTCATCTTTCTATCAGGTGAAATAAAACCTGGAGTTTGGGAGGTAGAGACTTAGACTGAAGGGGTTTGGAGAACCGGTGGCTTGTGGTCTAAAATCAGGCCCTCGAGGGTTGAGTCTTGCTTGGAAACAGCCCAAAGCAAAGGGCTGAACACCGCTGATTATGAAGGTCACCCCTCTGGACGGCCAAAAAGACCCCATTGCCTGGCAGACCTATACGCTGAGCAAGGCCAACTGCCTGCTTGTGAAAACATACGTGCACATGTGGAAACGAACAAGCATGCACACGTACAGGTATCCCCTTAGGATATGCTAACACAAACATGAGAACAAGTTCAAGTACAAAAATCTTCTGAACAGACAAAAAAACGGTGGCCTGACAAGTTTAACTAATGCGGATCCAAATAGAAAAATACAAAATAATTATATTCACACTCAAATGCACAAAATACTCCAATCACATGAGAGCAGAAGGGATATGCCTGGCAGACATAACCTTCACTTTTTTCAGTCCAGAACCCTGAGCTGAATCTGTGTGTTACGCATTTGTAAAATCCTTGATTTAGATAAGAATAATATCCAACTCTGAGGCCTGTGCTGTCAGACTAAAGTGGCTTTTGTACATGCCACAAACAGGCCGTGATGCAACTGAGAAAACAGCCTCCGTAAGACTCTTCTAAATAATTGGCATAATGACTCATTAAAAACGGCCTTTCATCAAAAGGGCAGACACAAAAAACGTTAAAAACAAGGACAAAAAAACAAAACAAAACAAAAAAAAAACCAGAGGCTGAAATCAAAGTGGCTGTGCGTGTGCTGGAGCATGAACAAAATATAAATCTGCAGAAGCATTAAATATTGAACGGAAAAAATATTCCCAGTCTTGTCTTTGCTTATATAACAGTAATTCAGATGAGGGGGAATGGGCATGTTTTGAGGTCTGCACATCTTGGCACAGACACACTGATATGGAATATGTCTTCCTCTCACTAACACCTAATTAGATCACAAAGCTTCTCTGGAGTGAATCTCAACTCCAAAAACTCTACGTATGTTATCTGTGAGCAACATCGGGTTCAGTCTATGGGTATGCACTGAAACTGAATTCTTCTACTTTATTTTAAGTCTGTGATGTATACAGGGCCTAATAAAAGTTTCATACGAGGCTATGGAACTGAAGAACCGTGAGCGACACCATCCAGGCACAAAATACAGAGCCTCTCCATTCATAATACATTTGAGACGAAGTTATGAACTTAGGGATCTCTTGTTCTGGTCCTTACATGTCAGGGAACATTATGTTTCTCCTGCTGCTCTTAGACTCACAAGGCAGGAATATCTCTACAGAGAAGCACAAAGAAATATACTTTCTTTGGCAAATTACCTCTTTGATCACCTGCCCAGAGCTCTACAAGAGGACTGGTTCGAGTTCGACTTCCATTAGATCCAGTCTGCATTGGTTCTGATCTCTTCTGTCTATTAAACATGACAGTTTACACACTGCCATTCAGCAGCGAACCAGTGAGCAGAAACTCTTACAGATCTTACACTGCTGACAGAAATGAATAGAGAGGACAGAAAATCAACACTGGGCGAGTTTTAAAATGTTATCAAATCTTTACTGCACTTTTTACCTTTTGGTCTTTGTGCTAATTTCTGTTTCTTTCACCTTTTTTATTTGAGCGTTTTTCAATGTTTTTTTTGCAATGTTTTTGCAGCTGTTTCTGCCTTTTTTCAGCTATTCTTCTGATAATTTATACTTTTTAGGCTTCTATTAGTTTCCTTCTGCTAATTTTAATGCTTTTTAGCTGATTTTTGCTGATTTAAGCTGTTTTCTGTCTTTTTAGTTACTCTAGCTTTTTTCAAACATTTTACCTCTTTTCACCTAAAATCACATTTTTTGTGATAACATCAGCTTCTTACTGCTTAATTCAGCAAACGTGCTCTTTCTGTGTCTTTGTGCTAATTTCAGCTTTTTTCAGCTATTTTTGTGCAATTTTTTTTTGCAAATTTTGGCTGCTCTTACAACAAATTTTTAACTTTTTAGTTCTCCGTTTGTTACCTGTCTGTGAATTACAACTTGTTTCTGCTACAATCTACTTTTGTTTCCTTACTTTCAGCAAAATTTAGCAGTTTCAAATTGAACTCACATTAACAGTTTTGATATTCAACATTAAGCATTCACAGTTCATTTTTTCAGGAAATGCAAATTCTCCAGTTAGCGGTTGAATTTATTTTTCAAAGTATAACATAACCCCTAAAAAAGATGTCTTATTCCAAGCTGGATTTCACTGCTTTCCAGCTGCACTTTAAGTTTAAAGTATAAGTGACACTCTCTGTATTTCCAGACCTTACTGTGTGTACATTTCATTTTTCCTACAACTTGTTTTATCTTCCAAATTACTTTGTTGTTTATTTTAGATATATGGCAAAGCAAATAATTGAGACATACATCTCTGTTGTGCTTGCATCAATGTGGTTTTTTTTAGTAATGTTTTGTTTTTTCCCCCGTTTTGCATTTGCAGAAAGAAAATGAGCGAGTCCCATAATGACTCCATCGCTATCTTTGATGTTACCCCCCGAGCAATACGTTTTCTTGACAGAAATACCCTGTCACAGACACATATAGCATGCATCTTCCTTTGGTCTATAAATGTCTCAGATCTCAAGGGAAGCACTTAACAGAAAAGTGGGCTATTCATGTTAGGATATATGGGAATTTTTATACGTCTGAGACAATAAGCACCAGAAAAGGCCATTTCCAGTGTAAACACAAACAACACACAGGAAGACAAGATAAAGAATCTGAATGACAGAGTAGATAGAAAAAGAGAAAATTACAAAAATGACAGTGTCTTTAAAGTGCAAGTGTTTTCTACCATCCGAGAAAGGCATTTTCAACCCTGCAAGCAATCAGTGTTCTCAGCACTAAAACACTGCAACTGTAGAGGCAAAGGTAAACGTTCCACTTAATTAGTTTGATATCCAGTATACTTCTTGTTATGGATTAATTATGTATATCTGTTCCACCTTGACACTGTCCAGTAAYCATATCTTATTGTAACCAGTTTTCGGCTGTTAATCTGTTTTGGCCCAGACAACAGGACTCCAGCGAGGGATTGACCTCTCTTGTTTGATAAGGAACTCTTTGAGCTGAGAGCCCTGTGATTGGCCGGGCAGTACATCCGTCGATCTGTGATTGGTTGTAAACTGTCACGTGATGTTATCATGGTGTTATATTACTGGCTTGCTGTCTGCTGACGACAGCCACAAGGCCGACAGACTTCCTGATTGACTTCTGTTTGTTTTGTTGCTCAGAATGAAATCATTGACGACCATACAAGCAGACTTTCTGTGCATTTATTCCAACGTGTTTCTGCATTCTTGGTAAATCATTTCCACAACACTTCTATACATCCACTTATTAATCCAAGGCTTTAGCATCCCTTTGTAGCCCAGCGCCCCAAGGAATACGCTTGCACTGTTACCACAGCAGGCATGACCACAGGCATAGTACTCAAAACACTTACATTAGCTATGCCCATCTAGTTATCATCATTAGAAACTCCTGCTTCTGTGAATTGCAGGATGTAAGAAAAACAACCCAGAACTCAGCCTGCAGTGAGCTGCCTGTCGGGTGCAAGTGGCCATATGGCATATATAGATACATAGGAGGCAGTGTTTTTCCAAACACACACACACGTAGATCAGGAGAGAGAGAGAAAAAAAACACATTAAAATGAGGAAAAGGACACATGAAAGGCAAGAAAATGAGAGAGCGAAGGCAAGGGGAAAGCAGCAGATAAGAAGAGAGAGCCCAGGAGAGCACAAGTCAAATGAAGCAATAGGATAAAAATAAAAAGCTGAAAAGATGCAGCGATGAGAACAGGAAAGCCATGAGAGAGAACGTGATTGAGGCAGGCAGGTACACGAACGCCCTCCTCATCACAACCAAACAGCTTTACAAATGCTTTTGTTTTGCAGGCTTAAATAAAGGCTGCAAATAAAAAACATACAATAGAAATGTCTATTAAATCACATTTAATAGCATTTGCATTTCAGCGTGGTTGTAGGTATTGCATAATTTCATCGAATTAAGCATATTTGCTATTCATATTGTGGGCAATTTCCCACACACATTTACAACAATGGTGTTTAATAGTGATGAGCCAACACAGGCGGTGGTGCGTGAAAAACTGGAAGGCTCCACAAAAAAAAAAAAAAACGATGCAGGAAGGACTGATTTCTATCCCAGAGAGCGTTCTTGGCACTTTTTTTTTAGTCTTGAGCTTTCAGAGCTGCAGCTTTTTAACAAGTAGGCCATGTGTTTGGTTCTCTGTGTACCACAAAAGCAACACAACTGAACACCACAAACTACCATTACATGACTAGTGCATAGTTTGACTACGAGAAAGAGAAAGAGCACGTTAAACAGCTCTTTGAGGCAAGGAGTTCTGCAACATCCTAAAAGCTCAGGAAGGTGAAGGAGAAAACTATTTGTGAGCCTCATGTGTTCATTCAGCCTCCAAGTTATTCTCTTTAGAGGCGTTTCTGTTTTAGGACTGCAACGTGGTAGATAGGATCAAAAGAATTAAATGTCAGTAACAACTAGCTAACTTCAGACAACAATCATCAAAACAGTGGGATTTAATCTGCTCAGTTTTTATCAAGACAACTTGTTAACACACAAGTGCATTTGTAGTTTGGAAAAAAGAGATGTTTTACTCTGTCATCATATCCCCTGCAAACATTTAGGATTTCTCAAGTTTCTGAATAAATTACTTATTGCATCAGATTCTCTTCAGGCCTAAAAGGCGAGGAATAGAAGACAAATTAAGGGAAAAAACTATACAAAACTTTGACTTTTAATTTAAAAATTTATAGCTATAAAAGTGATCCAGTATTGTGTGTCTGTGTGCGGCTAAAGCATTCAAATCTCTAAAAAAGTGCAACTGTCCGGCTCGCCAATGGGGCCTCAAATTTTGACAAGTACAGTATTTGTTTTACTTAATTTAGTAAAAAATAGATTTAAATCAATTTAGATTTATGAATCAATGCCACAAAATAAAAAAAAAAGTTAAAAGTAAAAGATTATCAAAAAGAAAAAAATAGTATAGGTCTTCTGGACG
>NW_013952998.1:8348-9813 GCF_001266775.1 Austrofundulus limnaeus | reverse complement strand
ATATATATACATGCATTTATTATTATTATTAATGTTGTGGGAGAACCGGCTTTGTGTCAAGACCCCACTCAAAATGATTACGATTTGAATAACAACAACAACAACAACAATAACCAGTATTTGTGTAGTGTCTTAAACATTTCAAGATGCAACGTTAGTTTATGATATTTACAGACAAACATAACGCACATGAGATGTTGACTGACAACAACAGCTTCTCCCAGCTCGTTAAGCTGTTTTCTGGATTAAGTCTGCCATCTACATCCCACTGACAACAAATGTGTGTGCCTGTCACACACTGCCTAAAGTCGTGACCATCCACTCGCAGACATGCCTGAGAGTTCTGATATATGCAGCTAAGGGCGGATTCAACCACATCACACATACGCACTTATGCGAGCTTAATTTATTACTCACTTCTCGACCTAAATCAGTCACATCCTGTGTGACTGAGAGCTCTTATACATGTATTCAGTAGCCCATGCAAAGGCACTCACACAAAAGCGATGAACGCACTATGTCTCATTTCAACAGTGTGGCGTGGTGAATAGTGCCTTTCTAAGCAAACCTGGACAGTATCATCACTCACTGTCGCAGTTTGAAACAGGAACCACAGTGTGTGAGTGACTAAATTTATCCCTCACAGAGGAACTATCACAAACCCTGTGTGGTATAGATAAGCACACCTGCCTGGTCAAAAAAAAAAAAATTAAACAAGATCGAATCAACAACTTGTGTGAAACTTGGCTCCAGACAGGACGAGCCTACACAAACCCTTGGTGCTACATTTGTACATGGTGTGTGTCTAAATCAACATCTGTGGTTGTTCACATACATTTCTTGCTTGCCTAGAATTCAAAATTTATTATGCGTATACTTCTCTCACTGAACTATTTTTGTAGCTTTTAGAAAATGAAATGATCCGAGTTGTGGTGCACCTCAAGGAGCAGTCCTCGCTCCCTTTCTATTTTGTATTTATTTCCTCATGGCCAGCATATTCACAACCAATACTTACATTTCTATGCAGATGACACTTAATTTCACGTCTATAAAACCTACTTATCTCTGCACCCTTAATTTTAACCTCAGTTTTAATACTCAAGTCAAAGTTATTGCGCAGTCTTGTCTTTTCCAGCTTATAGCTAGTTACTTGGCTGTCGCTGTTGGACACTAGTTAATGATGCAAACTCTGGAAAAAAATAGGTGAAATTTCTGTTGCAGTCTCACTGAATTTACTGTTAGCAACCAGTGAGTTGTAGAGATCTACCATGTGTTGAAAATCATAACCTATGTTCATTTACACAACTTGTTTTGTTGCCCACCACCATCTACAGCTACTGTGCCACCATGTTTATAAATGTATCTACTAGACCAGTGGTTCCCAAACTTTTTGTCTTCTGACCCACAAAATATTCATGGCAAAAACTTGTGACCCCAAATATTACTGGTCTGAGTACATGAACTT
>NW_013952998.1:2355-3805 GCF_001266775.1 Austrofundulus limnaeus | reverse complement strand
CATTTGAGTCAAAACACTATTTGCCTGTTTCTCCATACACCACTTTTGGACTTAATCCTCATTTCGATGTGATGGGTCACATTTCATTCTACAAAAAAATTCAGGATTTTTTACTGTGTTCTGTGTACTTTTAAACTTCAATTTTTGTCATAAAAGCATTTCACTTCAAGTTGTACTTTGTGTATGTGACAAATTTATTTAATTTGATTGCTCTCATTTTTATCTTCTGTTACTAAGAGTCTGTGAGTGAGTAGAGCAGAGGTGATTGCTCTAAGACTGCAAGGGAAGCCCCTAAAATGTAAACAAAAAAGATCAAATATGTACTGTTGTGAGTATATCATTGACTAAAAATGTGCTACAACGCGTTCAATTTTTGTTCAGAATCAAGTTTTTATGACTGGTAATGACACGACTTTCCTCTCACTCATTCCTGCAGCTTCACAGAGCTTTTAACAGTCGGACGCTGAGCTTCCACAGAGTTCATTAGTGATACAAAGAGTGCAGTGAAACAAGACGAGTCATTGGATAAATGCTGGGCTTTGTCCCGCCCATCGGAAGCTCAGCGTCTCTGGGGTCTATGGAGCACTGGGCTGGCCTCAGCCGGCTCGGACACTCAGCTTCTGCATGATGATTGGATGATCTGTCTGAGCCTGAATCCCTTTTTGATTGACAGCGAAATGAGCGAATCAGTGATCTTTTTGTGTAAACATCTGTGGGAGCTTTTTAAAAATTTCATTCTGTTCTGGGTTGAACCAGAGATTTTATTAATCCTTTTAGTGACATTTTCTTTGTTAAAAACGACTAGAGACAAATCGAGCTTCTATTTCTGGTGGTTCTTTGTAGCTGATTGTGTTTGGAGACGGACTATCACTCTTTCTGACTTCTATCACACTTTCTGACTTATATCACTCTTTCTGAATTCTATCACTCTTTCTGACTTCTATCACAGTCTCTGTCCAGCGGGTGCTGCTGAGCCCCCTCCACCATCACAAAGCACAGACAGACACACTTCACTCTAGCCTCGCGCCAGTCCTAGCTAGCGAGCTAGCTAGGTAGCAAGCTGCACATAATGGCAGACAGTTTGAATGTTGAGCTTCCCCTCCTTGAAAGACCAGCAACTGCCATTGGTGTAGAGAGGGCCATTTAACTAAATAACAAAATGGTGAGTGAGGGCGTTGCTACTTGTGATAAATCAAAGAGCTCCATCATAGACAGCATCCAACAGATGGAATGAGCTGGCAGAGGCTTTTATGTACACAATGGGCCTCATACAAGAACCGTTGGTACCCACAGATTTGTTCTTAAGTTGTGCGTACAAGTGATTTAAGAGAATTTGTGACATTCACCAATGTTTTCGTATTCTAAGATTTTTTTCAGATACGAACAAAATTCAGGAGTGGTCCAGACCTGTTGTATATTTTACCAGCAGTCAGTCTGCTGTTATCCAGAC
>NW_013952998.1:0-2246 GCF_001266775.1 Austrofundulus limnaeus | reverse complement strand
ATTCTGCTTGAATTAGAGTTATAATTCTGAATGTAATAATTTAGACTAACAATATAAATTGTCCGTCCGTCCGTTTTCTGCCGGTTATCCAGGATCGGGTCACGGGGGCAGCAGTAGAAAGACCCCCCTCTCCCCAGCGACACCTTCCAGCTCGTCCTGGGGGACTCTGAGATGTTCCCAGACCAGAGGGGAAACATAATCCCTCCAGTGAGTCCTGAATTTTCTCCAAAGTACCAGATATATTTTGAAAATATTTTAAAATGTTTATTTCAGAACCGCAACTGAGACCACTTGAGACTGTGCGCGAGGTGTACGGTGCGCAACGCTGCGGCTTCTGAATAACTGAAAATGATTTAACACAGCTGTTTATACTTTTAGCAGCTCTTTTTATTCCACAGCTGACCTGCTAAAAAGGAAACCCCATGTCCAAAAGTCTTTGACACAAAATCTCATGATCAATCATGTCAAAGGTCATGGACAGATCTATAAAAAGGGTGGCACAGTAGTCTTTGGCAGCAAGAGCTTCAATGATGTCGTTTAGGACCTTCAGGGAGGCAGTAACTGTGCCATGTTGTTTTCTAAAACCCAACTGGCAAAGTGCTAAAATATTCTTTGAATACAAATACTGCTTAATCTGTTCATTGATAATCTTGTAAAAAATCTTTGCTAAAATACACAATTTGGAAATTTTTTGAGGAATGAGGTCGGATCACCACATTTCAATAAAGTAAAAAAAGGTGATTGTCATGAGTTCTGTTCAGTTTTGCTGAATTGACAAAATAAAAATATGTGTCACGGGGTCAGCTATGATGTCAGCTGCTAAACGTACGAAGTACGGGGGGATTATCAGGACCAGCTGATTTCTTTAATATCTAGATTTTTGAGCTCCCTACAAACCTCGCTGACAGATAGTTTAGAGAAAGCAAAGGTCTAACCAGAGGTTGGGTTTCTGAGAGTGTGGCTAAAAGGCACAAGAGTTTTACAAGTGTCATTTACCAAGGCGTTAGAAACAACAAAATGCTTATTAAAAGATTTTTAACATCTCCGCCTTGTCTAACACTGGCCCTGAGTCAGTCATTAAATGAAAGGGAAGATCTAAATAAGAGTTTCCAGAGATCGATTTAATCATTTTCCAAAATTTCCGTGGGTCATTTAAATTATTTTGGTTTCAGTTAAAAAATAGAAACTCTTTGTCTTTTTGATCAGTGCAGTCCATTTATTTTTTTTTAACTTGCAGAAATTAAGCAAGTCAACATCTAACTTAGACTTCTTTGCTTTTGCCCAAAGCTGGTCCCTCTCATGTAGGAGGGTCTTCAATTCAGCGATAAACCAGTGACTAGCTCGACTTTTTACTCTCAACATTTTAAAAAGGGGCACGTTTGTCAATAAAATGCCTAAAACTGTCGTAAAAATAAAGCCACGCAAAGTTAACGTTGTCAGACAAGATTTCTTTTTGTGATGACATTGGTCTTAGCTTTTGGCACTTTTGTGTCTCGTACTGAGCTAGATGCTTAGTTTTTTTTTCAACAAGTTGAATAAAGTGCATAGAATAGATATCTTGGGTTCACAGTGTCTGCTGTAAAAAAGAGAGTGAAAGTAAAAGTAAGAATCAGTGCTTTAATGTTTTTTTAACTTGTATAATTAAGGCAGCCTTGTTTAGCATTCAGTTGGATTTTACCAGATGGGCACAGAGGACAACACTCATTCCTGATCTGATACTCAGTCTGATGACAGGTGAGGGACAGAACACTGAAGTCTCTCCTTAGTGTTACCTGTGGAAACGCAATGAAACCTTTCACTTAATCAAGACCTGAATTATTTTGCAATGAGAGATTCAAAAACTTAAAAACAACAATGTATGCTCCCTGTTTTATTCTGTTTGATCAGTTTTATTATTTTTTTACTAAAATGCTTTCAGGCCAGGTTTAGATCTGATGTTTTAAGTTTGTTATTTATAAAAACAGGATTCAAAATTAATTTGGCACAGTGTCATTCTCGTTCCAGTATAAAGTTCTTCTAAAACTTGATCTTCATCCAAGTTTTTTTTCTGAAACCCACACAACAGGAAGACAGTTCAGTTACAAAGGTCACTTAGTCTAACTGTAATTCATGACTGTTTTAAATAAAACTGGTTTCCTTGGAGGAATACAGTCACTGGCAGATAGCTGTACAGTGGTTTGCAAAAGTATTCATACCCCTTGAACTTTTCCATATTTTGTCACATTACAACCACAAACATAAATATA
>NW_013952997.1:274411-274708 GCF_001266775.1 Austrofundulus limnaeus | reverse complement strand
TGATTTGAGAACCTGACTAATGGCTTTCTCCTGCTCAAGTACTCTTTCATTCATTTTTTGACGTGATCCCCACCTGGTGGGTGTCTCAGTTGTCAACATGTTCTTTGGAAGACCAAGTTCATCCTGTGCAACGGCCAGGTCTCTTCTTCTTTTCCATGAGTAAGAGAAAGCTGAAACGATCTTTTTACAGGCTCCAGTGGCACGATGTATCTGATCATCTTTCATACCAGTCTCTGTAAAAACAGCAAACAATTCTATTAGTTTAAGTCAAAGATTAGATTTACCAGTGTTACTCCC
>NW_013952997.1:269084-271170 GCF_001266775.1 Austrofundulus limnaeus | reverse complement strand
ACATTAGACAGATTATATGAATTGTAAAATGTTATTAATAATTGGATTAATAATATTATTAATAGTTTTAATGATTTCTACATCATCAGTCCTTTTTTTCTGCTCTGTTGTCAACATGTACAGTAATGGGAAATCCAGACTCTTGACCGTTTAGAGTTAGCCGTTAGCTTCTCCAGCCGATCACACGGTCACGTGGTCTTTGCGCACTCCAACTCTCCTATAGGACCTCCTTGATCAATACAAACACAGTACATAGTTCATATTACAATCACTTGCTGCACTAATTAATATTAAAAAAGAACAATGAAGAGAATGAGAAGAACAATAATTCAGAAAGTAAAATTAAAAGATTACCAGGGGGTTAAATGAAAATGGAAACAAGATAAATAACAGTGACAGCATGTAAAATTAGGTATTATTCATACAATGTGACCATGCTGACAGTGTCCTAACAGCCTTTCGATTTGTAAAGTGTTCAAAATTTCTTATGTAAGTCTAAAAGTCCTTCAGAAACACAGAAAAAAAAGGGTCTTTTACCTGAGAATTTACATTTATGTATGTAATTGAAGAAATTTATAGTTTAGTACTGATTATAAACAACACCAGAGTATTAGGGTTTTGCTTGTTTTATAATACTTTTATAATGTTGGTTATAATTATGTGTTAATCAAATTAGGTAGATACATGTCCGAATCATAACAACACATAAGTGAAACGTTTTTAAACCATTAGATTGAGGTGTGGTTGTCTGAATGCCTGTGATTCAGCCGTAGGCCAGCAGGGGCGAACTCAGGCATTGAAGATACTGAACTGTATATAAAATGTGACTTCCTGGTTTTGAGGCAGTGTGGTTTTGTTTGTCATTCTGCTGGCAATAAACCTCACTCCGGAATTCTGGTGTTGTATGGCAATTATTTCTTATCCAGATCAATTTATTTAACCTGTGTGTTTTCATCTGATTTCAGTCGATATTAAAACACGAATTTCTTACAGTTTTGGTGACCCCGACTGCAGATCAGTTTACGGCAAGCAAGGCTGGAGTGGGACTCCTTCGGTGCAGGCCTTTCGGGGTGACTGTTAGATCGATACAATTGTCCTGGCGCCAATAAACAGGTGAGCAAAAATTTTTTTGCTTTCCAGATTGTTAATAAAACTGGGACTGTGTGCCGGTCGGGGGGTTACCCGGTGGGGCTTGTGCGGGGCGTTGAACCAGACTCGCTAGTATTTAGCTTCTGTATTAGCATTGCTAAGCTGATGAATGTCCCAGCATGGCAATGTTAGCTTGTTAGCTTTTCGGTCGTAGACATAACAATCGCTCTCATCTAAGACGGACGGTAAAAAACTGGTTTTGAACAGTTTAACATATTCATCTGTTGTGATTTAATGTCATACAATTACATATTTATTTAGTGTACACATCTGAGGCCGTTTTAATGCGCTATTCCTAAATCCTCCAGCTGTGCCATCTATCATAAGGCCAGGCTATGGAAGGTGGTGTGGCTAAGTAATTATGTGGTGGGAGTGCGCAGATTAAGTGTCACTACAAGGAATAAACCCAGTAATTTTTAGCCTGGTTACCTGGTGGGGGAGATGCATGGTAGAAAATAAATATTAGTTAAATCCTTTTTAAAGGTGGATTGTGCGTGCATCTTAGGAAAAATCCAGGAACCAAACTCTGTTTTTCCTCTTTTGTCCTGTCTGTGGGACAACGTGTGGGCTGGGTTTCCACAGAGCAGGTGTTTATTCACACGATTGTGTCATTTATTGATTTTAGAGTAAAAGTACTCCTAGGTTAAGAAGTCTGACACAACGTGACTGCAAGTGGAGTTGTGGGAATATTGTGTGTGGGAATAGCAAGTTTTTGGGGTTTGTTTTAGTTAGTTTAGAGTAACCAAGCCAGGAGATTGTTCAAGAAGGGCTAAAATAAATACCACAATTGCCTATTTCAGGTTTGCCAACTGCTGGGCATTGCGACAGATTTATTGAGCTGGGGTTACCTGTATACATTAATAATTATGGCTGATAAATTTATAGAAGAGTTAAAAAAATTTCAACATGGCTCATTGGGTGTAATTTTGTACCAGAC
>NW_013952997.1:258171-268197 GCF_001266775.1 Austrofundulus limnaeus | reverse complement strand
AAACTTGACTTCATATCCAGAATTAAGTTAATTAAAAATGTCGTTTGATAAAAATAAATTATTGTTAAATTTGGACAAAACTAAATTGATGTTGTTTGGAAATCGTAAAGGAAATCGTGATTTAAAAATAGGAATTGAGGATGTATAAGTAGACAGTTAATGAAATTAAGTTTCTGGGTGTGGTGATTGACCACAAGATCTGCTGGAAAACCCATATTCAGTATGTTCAAGCTAAAATATCAAGAAGTATCTCAGTCCTCAGTAAAGCTAAATATTTTTTTAAATAATAAAGCATTGCATATTGTATATTGTTCACTTATTTTGCCATATTTGAATTATTGTGTGAAAGTCTGGGAAACACCTACAAATCCTCACTCAGACTGTTGTGCACTCTCCAGAAAAGAGCCATCAGAATMGTTCATAAGGTAGGCTTCCAGGATCACACTACTGAATTATTTACCAAATCCTGCTTGTTCAAACTCTTAGACCTGGTTGAATTTAAAATAGCTCAAGTGATGTACAAAGCTAGGAACAAAGAACTACCAGATAATATACAGGAACATTTTATGGATAGAGTGGGGGGTTATGATATCAGGGGAAACCTTAATTTCAGAACCAGGAGTHTTCAAACAACTATGAAAAGAATGTGCACCTCAGTCAGTGGTGTAAGGGTCTGGAATAAATTCAATCAAGAACTGAAGCAATGTCCAAATATGTTTGTTTAAGCAAAGGCTCAGACTAATGATTTTTGACAAGTATAGGAATGATAATCTGAAGTAAGCTTAAAACGTGTGTCTCAATGCTGTATATGGGATTGTATATATGAGTATGACTGTATAATGTAATGAATATGCCCATTTCCCCTCACCTCATCTAGCCACCGGTTGACCTTTGACCACCTGAGGACAAAGCCCCCTCCTCTCACAGACTGAACTCTCTTTCCAGCTCTCATGTAGAGCTATTAAAAAATAAGCCTTTTCACTGTCCACTTTTCTCTGAGAAAGTTCGTGTTCTCAAGGATCTGTTATTTTGCTGATAAAACAAGTCAAAARAAATGTTCTGTTTGTTTCTGCTGTTTCTCTCACATGGATAATTCAAATGCATAAACCCTTGAAAATGTTTGACTTTTTGTCTTTAATTTTTCAAGGGCTCTATAGTAATAGTTATTTCTATAACTCTGCAGTTGATGTGATTTCATTGTTTAGATCATGTTTAGAAATGATGATTTATTATTAACAGAATATGTTTGCTTTAACCAATGCTTATGCCTTTAGCTTTTTACATTTTCTGTTGTTAATGAACATTATTATTTTATTAGCTTACTAATAGAATTCATAGTTAATCATTAGTTAATTGTGTGTTTTTACATAATAAGTTCTTAAATAATGTTCTTAGAGTTGAGATGTTCTGCTCATAAAAGTTTGTGTGTCGTTTTGCTGTTGTAACCTTGGGTCTATCAAAACAAAGACACAAACACACACAGGCTTCTCATGAGAAGCTCCCACATCTGAACACCTGCAGATCACATTACGCACACACATAATTCTTTCTGCTTTCTTAAAACTGTCTGTTTTCCAAACTAGTCAGTCTTTCTGTCTTCTGTGCGGCTTTGTTTCCCTTATGCGGGGGAAACATCTGAGCTTTTCCATTGTTCGTCTTGCAGCATAATTCTCTCGTCGTCGCAAGGACTTTATCTTTTTTGGTGAAACACCATTTTTGTGTCAGGCTGTCCCCACCTGAAATCTCAAACCTGAAATATCGCCTTGCTGTGAGTTCCTGGTGGACCCTGCCGGTTCTGACCTGCTGCCACACTGCTAAAGACCGAGCCCAGAAGGCTTCTTCCCCTTTGGCTGACAGAGAGAGCTAAGGTGTGTGTCACTCATCACTGCCTCGCTGGAAGTGCTGGCTACGGTAAAAGCTGATGCTTGGCTCATCTTGGTCCCAGGTTCATGAGCTCACACAGCAAATAATCTAACTTTAAAAACTCTTCAGAATTTCAAGAGATACAGCTTATTTTAGTTTGTCTTCTTTGTCTGTCTGCTCTCCCACCTAAATCAAACATGCACCCACACACACACACACACTGACCCAAAATGTACATAAAGTAATCTGCTTTTGCTAAGATAAATTGTTAAAGTAGCTTAAAAATTAGAAACAATAACGTTTAGTGAGAGCCCATTTTATTGTTCATTGTATGTAACCACAATTATTAATCATTTATTAACCTCTTAATAAAAGCCAGCCAACTTTAACTGGCCAAAATAAACCTAAAAGACTTTGTTTTTGTGTTTGTGTCTGATCGTTCATTTAGTTTCAACAGTATCATTTACCGAGCCAGGAAGGAAAACTCATTAAAAAAGGGGGTTTCTACTAATAAATCCATATGGGTGTATGTATTTGAATAAATTATGTTATATTGGAGTGGTGCTTGGATTTCCTTTATATGTGTGTATTTTTTTATATTTTTTTTTTCATCACAAACTGATTAGACTGAAAACCAGATGAAGTTGTGAACAGGGGTAGGATTAAATAAGTTTTACTTCTTCCTACCCCTTTTCAGACATGTTAATGGGATTTATGTGCTTCATGTGAGTGTATGTACTTGGGTAGGTGTACACAGATAGGTGTGTGCACATCAGGTTTATATTTATTTTATGGGTTTATTTGTGTAAGAGATATAAAACACCGGCATTCGTCAAATGACGTCACACAAAAGTGACAGGTGCCACGCCCCTTTAAGGCGGGACTTCTGTTTATGGTCAGCTTCCGGTCCCCCCACCCTCCTTCCCGCTCATTTCGTCATTTCATTTACCCTGACCACAAACATCCTGTTTTGAACAGGTGTTAGGATATTGCAAAAGAGTTTGACCTGTCATAACCCTACCCTCCCTCTTTCCCCCCTCTTTACCATTCGTGAGTTCCTCTTTTTAATTTACCGTAACCCTACCCCACCCTGTCCCCCCTCTTCATTTACTGCAACCCTGACCACAAACATCCTGTTTTGAACAGATGTAAGTCTATTGCAACCCTCCTTCCTGGGCCCATCTGTCTGTTCACCCACCCCTCCCTGATAGCTGTCAGAAGTGTGAAAAGTTTTCATCAAAATATTCCGTCCTCCAATCAGCGGTTAGGGTTAGGCATTAGATCCCACCCCTCAGCCAATCAGCTCCTGTTTTAACCATCAGATCCCACCCCTCCTCGGTTCGTGATACGTTTAAAAGAACGCGTCTCAGTCTGTCTGTACTTTCATCAGCAAGAAGACCTCCCGTTGTGTTCCAGCAGCGTTGCACGTTTGCAGCAGCAGCAACAGAAGCGAAATTAACAGGTTCGTAATTTTTTTATTCAGTGTTTTTATCCATTTTTATTTCACATGATGCGAATTGTTTTTAAATTATTATTTTTTCTGTCTTTTCTTTCTATTTAAAAAAAACGCAGTCATGTCTAAGAGATGTAGATCTCCGTCTGACAGTGCTGAAGAAAAGCAGGAAAAAAGAACCAGAAACACGGCCACTTTGACCGAATTAGACAAGCAGAATGCGCGCTTTGAATCGGATGCTCGAATTACCACCTTCACCCCGGTGTCCGTTTCACAACCTGAAGGAGAAGACGTCGCTGGAGCTCCAAAAAATGAATAATAATAACGTGTTTATTTTCAGGGGTCAGGTCCCACCACCGCATCTGCTTCATTGAGAGTTCTCCCTAGAGAAAAATGGATTCACTGCAAGTGTGGGTTATGCATTTAATTACCACCGGGGTGAGCTAGGTTTTTATCAGATTCGTGACAACGAACAGTTTTCAATCAGCACGCCTCTCACCATCGTTAAATATGAAGATTGGTTGGTTCTAACCGCGCTTGTGCCCCTAGAAGATTTTCTCCCTAAAACAAGCCCTGATGAGTCCGGAAAAAAAAACAAAAACCGCGCCATCATCCGGAGTAAACCGCCCACTAGATCCGAGCTGTCACAGAAAAAAGTCCTGTTTTGAGCCTCATGGACATCCGACACCAGTCATAACGGCGAGTGGAGATTGCAGGCGAGCATTTACGAAAATGACCACCTGCACCCTTGCAATATTTTTCATTTTGACAGCATTAACACGGATTGCGGGGCGTTTCGCACAGTTGTGTCAGTTCCTGTGATCGCGATGCACGCCATCCTGCGTGAGCATAAGGCAGCTGCTGAGATCACGACCCTTTTTCAGACCTGTCGTCAGTGGATTGATGTCGTTGCGATTAAAAAAACATTGGATTTTTAACTCATAATCCTCCGCACACACACACACACACACACACATACATATGGACACACACACGCAGCTCCACCCCACTTAGCTCCAGCTCCGCCCCCTTCCGTTCTCTCTACACTTTAAGAAGAATAGGAATGCGGCACGAGTCTCAGAACAAGTTCCGACCCGAAAGACCGAAAAAGAAAATGTACCGACCGCTCCGACAGCCATCTCTCACAACGTTCTGGGGGGTGAGTAATGCCGATCTGCCTGAAGACTTCATGGGTTCTCCCCTCCACGCCTCCACGCCTCAGCCACACGAGTTACATCCTGACTACTTCACTGGTTACCTGCCCTCATCACCGCTGCCGGCTACAGCCCCTGGCAGTTCACAGCTCCTGGTACTTGAAGAACAGCTGCAGCTCCTGCTACTCGATGCAGAAGACCTGCAAATCCTGGAACAGGAGGCGGACCAGTTCCAGTGTGCTTGCAGCGACATGAGGACATTGTGAGATGGCTCAGCTCAACAACCCCTTACCTAGCTCCGGACACTGACGATTCGGAAGCAACACCTGAAATCTCACTGGTGGGTGCTGAGCCTCCAGCGGATCCCGGAGTGGAGCCTGCAGCGGCCTCTCAGGACCTGTTTGCGGAGCCCACAGCGGCCTCTCAGGACCTGTTTGTGGAGCTCGCAGCGGCCTCTGAGCCTCGAAAGGCCTCCGTGCCTGAAAAGGCCTCACTTCCTCCTGCTTCGCCAACGCGGGAACCATCAACCAGCCCCGCTTCCTGTGGCGACTGGCTGGATTCGGAGGTCATTCAAACAGCTAAGATGGCAGTCCTTCATCTGCAAAACGTGACTCTGGACTCTTACGTCAAGGAAATATGTAACGGGTGCATTATAAATCATCCCAGCCAGTTACAGCATCTTTGTTTGACGGTACGAGACGAGAACGCATTTTTCAGGGCGCATTATGCTGAAATCTCGAACAGGGTCATGAAGGATCGGTTTGTATCCACCGTGCAGATGATTCTCAGAGCTCGTGGCTTGCTTGTGGATGACTATGCAATAAAAGTCATCACACAGACTTTATTATTTCAACTCAGATTTGAGCAGAATGTTTTGAAACGATTTTCAATATGTACGAATCGATGCCAGAGTCTGAGGTGAAAAGTATCGAACCGTTCACAAACTTTTACAGAACTGTGTAGAATAATCTTTATGTTTTCAGATTTTTTTTAAAAAAAAAATTTCTGAGTGATTTGAAATAGTATTTTTTTATGTAGCGTGGTTAGAAACTGTAGTTTTTTCATTTTGTATTACAAAAAAAAAGTTTGTTTTTGTTTTTCATGACCAGATGAATGTAATGTTTCATTTCTAATGATTTGTTTTCCTCTAAATCAAAACTGATTGTTTTTTTTTAAATTTGTAACAGAAAAGTTAAAACAAAAAAGTATTACAATATCTACCTCCTAGTTTTTTTTTCAAAATGTGAATGAAAGTAAATAGTTTTGTTTGTTTTCAAATTTAATAAAAAAAAGTTGTAACAAAAAAGCTTAAAGCGTTGTTGCTGATGTTTTCAGTCTCACTTGATCAATTTGAATGAATATTAAAAGATGTTATAAAAAAGTCTCTCTCTCTCTATCTTATAAGAAAATATAAAAAGATGTATGTTATTTTTTGAACTAGTCATTTCTCTCAGAATCAATCGGGCCAGGATGGAAGAACAGAAAATCCTAAAACAAATTTATTACACTCCAAACAACCCTGGTAATTACGGAGGTATTCAGAGATTGAAATCTGCTTTGAGAGATCAAACTGGTTTGGATATCGAGTCTGATAAAATTAAAACATTTTTAAGTAGCCAAGATGCATTTTCCCAGGAATAAAGTTTTTGTCTCGGGGCCCTCTGAAACAATTTCAGGCTGATTTATGCGATATGAACAATCTGTCTGATTTCAACGATGGATACAGATTTTTATTAACCGTAATAGATGTGTTTTCAAAGCGTGCTTACGTAAGAGTTCTGAAAAACAAAACAGCTGCTCAAGTTACGAACGCAATGGAATCAGTTTTCGCAGAGAGCAGGGTGCCCAGAAAACTTCAAACGGACGCAGGAACGGAATTTTCTAATAAGAAATTTCAGAGTTTAATGGACAAGCACAGCGTGGTGCATTTCTACACGTTCAGCGACGTCAAGGCCTCCGTTGTGGAGCGTTTTAACAGAACGTTGAAAACCAGGATGTGGAAATTTTTTACAGCTGAAAACACCCTGCGTTATGTGGACGCGCTGAGCGAGTTTGTAAGAAGCTACGAGTCTTTTCATTCAAGCATTAAAATGCGCCCTGTAGATGTATCTGCTGAAAACAAACTACAGGTTTTACACAATTTGTACGGAGCTGATAAACGAGTTAAATGCAAATTTAATCTCAAGAAAGGTGATCACGTTAAAATCTCTAAACTACGGGGTGTTTTTGATAAGAAATACCAACAAAGTTTCATGGATGAAATATTTACAATCTCAGAATGCCTTTACCGAAATCCAGCTGTTTACAAAATTATAGACTTTGATGGTGAAAAGATAAAGGGGTCTTTCTACGAGCAGGAACTGCAAAAGATCAAAATTGACGAGGAGAGAGTGTATCAGGTCGATAAAGTGTTGAAAAAACACGTTCAGAGGTGAACGACAGGTTCTAGTTAGCTGGAAAAATTGGCCAGACAAGTTTAATTCATGGATTAAAGCCAGCTATCTACAGCGCGTATAAAAAAAAAACAAAAACCAAAAAAAACTACGTTGCTCCAATTCACAGACGCCAGTACGTCAACCTACACCACGCATAAAAACCTACGTAGCTGGAATTCACAGACGCCAGTACGTCCACCTACACCACGCATAAAAACATACGTAGCTGCAATTCACAAACGCCAGTATGTCAACCTACACCACGCATAAAAACCTACGTAGCTGCAATTCACGGACGCTAGTATGTCAACCTACACCACGCATAAAAACCTACGTATCGTTATTCACAAACGTCAGTATGCTTACGCATTGCGGGAGATAAACAGGGGATATCCAGCCCATGGTTTTTACGCAACCCTTCCTTCGAATTCGAACGCTGGGACCTTTGAAAATAAAACTTCGGATTTCATTGTACATTTAGCAAAACCTATCGAATTATCCGGGGAGTGGGAAGTCGGTTTTTGTGAGATCTTTGTAAGGGAGGGGCTTAGGGTGAATTAAGCTTTCCCTACATCTCTCATAAACAAGGTTATGAGGAAAATTTTACCYAGGTATTTTCTCATTACTTTTAATATCTTGACTGTGCGAAGTGAAAAGTGACACAATAAGTGAACGTTCAGACGAGTTCAAGTTGATTCATAAAAGACTATGCAATCATTTATTTACACAAATTGAACAGATCGTAAGTTACACTTGATTGTGGGTATTCCTAGCTTCAAAGTTAAATGAGATAAAAACTTGCATCCAAAATTTAATTCACATCAACTCAGATTACTTATATATAGAACAGTAAAATGTCAGTTCTGATGTTACAACCAAACAATTTTACCGGCACTTTTAGCTTAAGTTTTGGCTAATAAAGACAAAGAAAAGGGTGAAAGTAAGGTTAGTATTATACTAATGTTACTTTATCAAGAGCGTGGCCCACCGGATCAGCACGTCCCTTCTGCACTCAGTTTCTACATGACACGTCACCCAGAACACGTCAGTTTTACCTGGTGGTGGCTTCTTAAGCGACCCCTGGGTAGTCACTGCCTCACTTCCGATCACTCAGGGAACTTTTTAATCGGCTCGCTTACTGTTTCTTGGCGAAAAGGTGTTATTTCAGGTAATTTTTTGTCTGTTTCAGTCCAAGCCAGAAAGATTCAAGCTGTAGATCCAGTGCCTTCTTTCAAAATAAAATGTCCCCTCGGGAGTTAAAAACACCCTCTGAGACTTGCAGCCTCGGGGTGGGACATTCGGCTGGCATGCCGAGTCCCGGCCGTTAGATCTTCCCTAGTTGGCACATGGGCAAGACCTAACGAGCCAAACTGGCTTCTCCGGAGAGAAACTCAGCATTCCTTCCAAGTTTGGCATCCAGAAAGAAGTGTGCGTCTCAAAGACATCCGGGTTAGTAATAGAAACGGACGAACTTTGGTTCCGCCCTCAGGCGTAAGATGAGTCAGAAAAAGGAAGAAAGATAAAGACTTGCCAGCCAGGCGGCAGTCAAGGTTAAATTCTGTGGTTGTTCACAACAGAATATGATAACATTTCTTTAGCTTTTCTCCAGATAGACTCTAAGAGAAATCACTGCAAAACATTTATGATGATTAATTAACATTTCTGTTTAAGTAATCAGTCTGAACCATCCTGTTAGTCCAGATAAATGAAAGATTTTCTCAAGAAAACCCACAATTATATTACTGTGTTCCCAGTAAAATAAAAACAGTGATTTATATAAAAACACAATGAAAACATGGTAATGATTTTCTCTGTGATTTTTTTATACCATTAATTAATCTTTTAGGCACGATAAAAGAGTAGGAGTGATTCCACTTTCTTGTGACAGTCATTATCATGATTTAACAAATGCATAAACATTCTTAGTTAAACAACAAATGAATCACGAACAGATAAGATTGTTCTATCCATTGTCTGATTAAGAGAACTGAGAAATTCTCCTAGGTTGAAATGACCTGTCATGGCCTAAACAGAGTTCAATTTGTGACAGAGTTCCTGTCTTCTCGTCAGGTCTGTGCGAGGCCTGCTTCGAGGCAGTAAATCTTGTTTCTTCACTAGAGGTGACCCCTACACATTTATCCTCACACGTGGTACAATCTCCCCAGCACGTCCTGCTCCTTCGAACTTAGAAAATTCGCGCAGCCTTATGGGACAAATAAAGAGGAATCAGTTGTTATTCCTTTAAAAATCAGCGGAGGTGGAAGTTTCCGAAGTATTCAAGACTTGCTCAAGCAGATGACAAGTGCGTTACACGAGTACACATCAGCAGTGGAGCTGTCTTTTAATTCTATAACGCAAAAAGTGGAATTTAAAGGTCAAGGTCAATATCAAATCAGATTGCAGCCCCCATTGTGTTATCTGATAGGTTTGGACCCGTCGAAGTGGTTTACATTATCCGAAAGACCGGCAATGTACCAAACGGATCTACACACTGGAAATTATAATTTATTTGTTTACTCAGACATAATTGAGTATCAGGCTGTAGGTGACTCCTTTGCGCCCCTTCTGGGAGTGGTTGAAGTGAAAGGTGCGTTTGGGGATATCGTCTCTATCAGATATAATCCGATTCATTACATGCAGGTTTCAAAAAGGTTTATAAACTCCGTACAGATTCAAATAAAAACAGATCAGAACCACTGTGTGGACTTTGTACAGTGGTTTGCAAAAGTATTCATACCCCTTGAACTTTTTCATATTTTGTCACATTACAACCACAAACATAAATATATTTCACTGGAATTTAATGTGAAAGACCAACACAAAGTGGTATACAATTGTGAAGTGGAAAGAAAATTGTACATGATTTCAAAACATTTTTTGCAAATGAAAAAAATTAAAAGTGCAGTGTGCAAAAGTATTCAGCACCCTCTGAGCACAACCAATTGCATTCAGAAGTTGCCTGATGACTGCTAATGACTAAATCAGGGTTTTGCAACCTTTACAATCAAGAGCCATTTCTGCTACTGTCTCACTAATAAAATGTGTCCAGAGCTGCAAAACAAGCTACAACTGTGATTATCAACTGATGGTCCAGGGGCTTTTTGAGGCCTTTTCTAGAACC